>NC_091301.1:31184590-31217090 GCF_038502225.1 Cherax quadricarinatus | reverse complement strand
GGGATCTTGTTACAAAGATTTCTTTAACACTTGTCCAACCTTTGGACGAAGACCTACTTCGACTAGTGGATGGTACCACTATGACCCCACCTCCTCCTGCTTCACCTCACCTCATTACAGTATATAAGCCACGTCTACGGCCCTATGCTGTACATTCTACAAGATTGATGGACTGAACACATCGACTCCAAGCTGAGGGACTGATTACCTCAAACTTCTCCACAACCTTCAACTTGTCGGTTTTTCAAATCATTCATCACAAGATAAATATTATGGAGTTGTTGGAGTTATTTTATTACTTGTTAAAGGAAAATAAAAGTCTTTTATTAAGAAATATATATTAAAGCATAGTAACCTGGAGGAGACTATACTGGCACCACTTAACAAGGTCACTGATGGAACCACTCAGTAAGGTCACTGATGGAACCACACAGTAAGGTCACTAGTGGAACCACACAGTAAGGTCGCTAGTGGAACCACACAGTATGGTCACTGATGGAACCACTCAGTAAGGTCACTAGTGGAACCACTCAGTAAGGTCACTAGTGGAACCACACAGTAAGGTCACTGATGGAACCACACAGTAAGGTCACTAGTGGAACCACACAATAAGGTCGCTAGTGGAACCACACAGTATGGTTACTGATGGAACCACTAAGTAAGGTCACTAGTGGAACCACTCAGTAAGGTCACTAGTGGAACCACACAGTAAGGTCACTAGTGGAACCACACAGTAAGGTCACTGATGGAACCGCTCAGTAAGATACACAAATAACCCGCACATAGAAGAGAGGAGCTTACGACGACGTTTCGGTCCGACTTGGACCATTTACAAAGTCACACTAACGAGAAGTAGAGCAGGACGGGAATACATAGGAATACAAGGGAGCTAGGTGCCACGAGGGAGCTAGGTGCCCTCAAGGGAGCTAGGTGCCCACAAGGGAGCTAGGTGCCCACAGAGGGAGAGCAAGAACACAGGTGAGGGGTCGGTGAATAATAAAATAAATAATGAAGGAACAGAAACACAAGGCAGAATAAAGAAAGACAACCCAGAAGAGAAAAAGGAAAGGGGAAGAGGGAGAAGAAGAAGAGGGAGGAACCAGGTTAACTTGTTCCTTCATTATTTATTTTATTATTCTCCCCCCCCACCTCTGTGTTCTTGCTCTCCCTCTGTGGGCACCTATCTCCCTTGTGGGCACCTATCTCCCTTGTGGGCACCTAGCACCCTTGTGGGCACCTAGCTCCCTTGTGGGCACCTATCTCCCTTGTGGGCACCTAGCTCCCTTGTGGGCACCTAGCTCCCTTGTGGGCACCTAGCTCCCTTGTGGGCACCTAGCTACCTTGTGAGCACCTAGCTCCCTTGTGGGCACCTAGCTCCCTTGTGGGCACCTAGCTCCCTTGTAGGCACCTAGCTACCTTGTGGGCACCTAGCTCCCTTGTGGGCATCTAGCTCCCTTGTGGGCACCTAGCTCCCTTGTGGGCACCTAGCTCCCTTGTGGGCACCTAGCTCCCTTGTAGGCACCTAGCTCCCTTGTGGGCACCTAGCTCCCTTGTGGGCACCTAGCTCCCTTGTGGGCACCTAGCTCCCTTGTGGGCACCTAGCTCCCTTGTAGGCACCTAGCTACCTTGTGGGCACCTAGCTCCCTTGTAGGCACCTAGCTACCTTGTGGGCACCTAGCTCCCTTGTAGGCACCTAGCTAGCTCCCTTGTGTAGGCACCTAGCTCCCTTGTGGGCACCTAGCTCCCTTGTAGGCACCTAGCTACCTTGTGGGCACCTAGCTCCCTTGTAGGCACCTAGCTACCTTGTGGGCACCTAGCTCCCTTGTAGGCACCTAGCTACCTTGTGGGCACCTAGCTACCTTGTGGGCACCTAGCTCCCTTGTAGGCACCTAGCTACCTTGTGGGCACCTAGCTACCTTGTAGGCACCTAGCTACCTTGTAGGCACCTAGCTACCTTGTAGGCACCTAGCTACCTTGTGGGCACCTAGCTACCTTGTAGGCACCTAGCTACCTTGTGGGCACCTAGCTACCTTGTAGGCACCTAGCTACCTTGTAGGCACCTAGCTACCTTGTAGGCACCTAGCTACCTTGTAGGCACCTAGCTACCTTGTGGGCACCTAGCTACCTTGTGGGCACCTAGCTCCCTTGCAGTGCTCCCCTTTCTTAGTATTTGACTGGCTTCTCCTTCTTCCCCACCACTACTTCCTTCCACCTCCGCCACTACTACTACTACCACTACTACTACTATTACTACTACTACCACTACTACTACTATTACTACTACTATTACTACTACTACTACTATTATTACTACTACTACCACTACTACTATTACTACTACTACTACTACTACTATTACTACTACTACTATTACTACTACTACTACCACTATTACTACTACCACTACTACTATTACTACTACTACTACCAATACTACTACTACTACCACTACTACTACTACTACTATTACTACTACCACTACTACTACCACTACTACTACTATTACTACTACCACTACTACTACTACCACTACTACTACCACTACTATTACTACTACTACCACCACTACTACTATTACTACTACCACTACTACTACTACTACTACCACTACTACAGCTGTATAGCCCTTGTGGCTTAGTGCTTCTTTTTGATTATAATAATAATAACCACTACTACTACTACTATCAATACTACTACTACTACCACTACTACTAGTAGTACTACTACTACCACCACCATGGCATGGCCGACGCGGCAGGTTGTGTAGCGGGCTAGCTGCGGGATTTTCAAGGATAGCTCCTGGTCAAAGAGGCTGACCAGGTCCCTACTTAACAGAACTCAGTGTGAATGCTTTGAGAAGATACCAGAGCAGCGAACGGACATCCCAGTGCATCGTTTCAGCGTAAATAGTTGAAGTGTTGTGCAGTTTTAGAGGGTTTGGTGTTGTAGAGTCAGGACCAGTCAGCGCCTCCCCCCTCTCCGCTGGGGGGGGGGGAGGGGGAGGGCGTGTGTAGTAAACAGTGACCCTCTCATAACGCCTCACCTCCGTGCGTCTCCCCCGCCTCACCCACCCAACTCCCAGCGCCACTCCATCTGTAGAGGGTACTTCTCCCCTAACCCGCGATGGCACTGCAGGGAGTGCCGGGCTCACAGGAACTTCCACTATAGGGACAGCATCGTGGAGTTCGACCGCGAGGCAGCTGCCAGGTGTGCCACAGGCAGTGTGTACTCAGTTCCTCAAGCTTCAACATCCGTGCACACGAGGTCCTGGGATCTTCAATCAACTTGGCGTCCACCAGGACGCTGACATGTCCCTAGGGCAGCTCTCCATCGGGCTGCTAACGGAGTCACTGGCTTCTTGGACCTCCTGGGGAGGGTCGATGGTGCTCGTGCAAGCAGCAGATCCCTGGGCAACTTGCTGCTGTTTGCAATGGCTGTCTGCCGAGGAGAAACAGGCACCTAGCAACATCTGTTGTTGGGGCAATGGATGAATTCCCTACTATGTTTGTTAACTGCTCATTACTCTGTAATTTGTCTTCGCTGTATAGTCCTTGTGGCTTAGCGCTTCTTTTTTGATTATAATAATAATCTGTAATTTGCCTATGATTGTAATCATGTCATAACGTGTTTATCATTCATTACCTTTGAAACTTGTCATGATTGTGACCAGCTCTACCTGGAGCTCATTACTTTTGTAAATTCTCATGATTAATGTGTTATGATTCATTACCTTTGCAATTATTCATGAGTGTGACCAGCTCAACCTGGAGCTCATTACTTTTGTAACTTGGTCATGATTATGACCAGATCTAGTTCATTACCTTTGTAACTTGCTCAGCTATCAAAACTTTGGAGTCCAGTCCCTGGACCAATTATGTACCTCTGTAATCTTTTGACTACCGCCCACAGGATGGGTATAGGGTGCATAATAAACATATTAAACTAACTACCACCACCACCACTACTACTACTACTACTACCACTTCCTGCCTATATATACCCGTCCTGCTCTACTTCTCGTTAATATGACTTTGTAAATGGTCCAAGTCGGACCGAAACGTCGTCATAAGCTCCTCTCTTCTATGTACGGGTTATTTGTGTATTGTTCCAGTCACGGTATTGTGCCTTTTTTTATTTACACACAGTAAGGTCACTGGTGGAACCACACAGTAAGGTCACTGGTGGAACCACACAGTAAGGTCACTGGTGGAACCACACAGTAAGGTCACTGGTGGAACCACACAGTAAGGTCACTGGTGGAACCACACAGTAAGGTCACTGGTGGAACCACACAGTAAGGTCACTGGTGGAACCATACAGTAAGGTCACTGGTGGAACCACACAGTAAGGTCACTGGTGGAACCACACAGTAAGGTCACTGGTGGAACCACACAGTAAGGTCACTGGTGGAACCACACAGTAAGGTCACTGGTGGAACCACACAGTAAGGTCACTGGTGGAACCACACAGTAAGGTCACTGGTGGAACCATACAGTAAGGTCACTGGTGGAACCACAGTGAGGTCACTGGTGGAACCACACAGTAAGGTCACTGGTGGAACCACACAGTAAGGTCACTGGTGGAACCACACAGTAAGGTCACTGGTGGAACCACACAGTAAGGTCACTGGTGGAACCACACAGTAAGGTCACTGGTGGAACCACACAGTAAGGTCACTGGTAAGGTCACTGGTGGAACACACAAAGGGCACTGGTGGAACCACACAGTAAGGTCACTGGTGGAACCACACAGTAAGGTCACTGGTGGAACCACACAGTAAGGTCACTGGTGGAACCACACAGTAAGGTCACTGGTGGAACCACACAGTAAGGTCACTGGTGGAACCACACAGTAAGGTCACTGGTGGAACCACACAGTAAGGTCACTGGTGGAACCACACAGTAAGGTCACTGGTGGAACCACACAGTAAGGTCACTGGTGGAACCACACAGTAAGGTCACTGGTGGAACCACAAAGGTCACTGGTGGAACCACACAGTAAGGTCACTGGTGGAACCACACAGTAAGGTCACTGGTGGAACCACACAGTAAGGTCACTGGTGGAACCACACAGTAAGGTCACTGGTGGAACCACACAGTAAGGTCACTGGTGGAACCACACAGTAAGGTCACTGGTGGAACCACACAGTAAGGTCACTGGTGGAACCACACAGTAAGGTCACTGGTGGAACCACACAGTAAGGTCACTGGTGGAACCACACAGTAAGGTCACTGGTGGAACCACACAGTAAGGTCACTGGTGGAACCACACAGTAAGGTCACTGGTGGAACCACACAGTAAGGTCACTGGTGGAACCACACAGTAAGGTAACTGGTGGAACCACACAGTAAGGTCACTGGTGGAACCACACAGTAAGGTAACTGGTGGAACCACACAGTAAGGTCACTGGTGGAACCACACAGTAAGGTCACTGATGGAACCTCGGTAGTACAGTGGAAAGTATTCCCGCCTGTTACGCGGGAGACGGGGTTCGATTCCCCGCCGGGGAGGAAAATTTACTAGGTGAGTACAGTAAGGTCACTGATGGAACCACACAGTAAGGTTACTAGTGGAACCACACAGTAAGGTCACTGCTAGAACCACACAGCATGGTCACTGCTAGAACCACACAGCATGGTCACTGCTAGAACCCCACAGTAAGGTCAGTGATGGAACAAGACAATAAGGTCACTGATTTAACCCCACAGTAAGGTGACCAGCGTGACCATGCAAGTCACTGGAGGGGTCACACAGAGTCACTGCTGATATCATTCAATAATACCTCTTATGGTGTCGTACGATAAGGTCACTAATGGCACCGGAACAGTAAGGCCACTAATGGCACCTGTACAATGAGGGCACTATCCTGGTGCCACACAAGGCCAGAAATAGACGTAGATGTCTACTCCTATATCTAAACTACATAACGTGAGCAAATATCGGATAGACACTGTACACAGTTGAGTGTCTAAAATACATAAACTAGCCAAGTCACTGTACACAGTTGAGTGTCTAAGAGACAAACTAGCCATGTTATTGTACACAGTCGACTAAAAGACTTAAACTAGCCATGTCACTGTACATAGTTGAGTGTCTACAAGACAAACTCGCCATGTCCCTGAACAAGTCTTAAAACTAAACAAAAATCAAGGTCAACACTATACACTTGTTACAGCTTTAGATATGATATACAGCACTGATTAAACAAGCGAATGATTGGGTTTAAAGCCACTTGACACAGAGGGCCATTAAGGCTGTAACACGACGTTCACCACCAGTTAAAGACACTTTAATCCATAAAACTGGGATTAAATTAAGCTCTCTGCATATATACACTGAAAGACATGCATTTTCCAATGAAAAGGTTGAGTTTCAAGCCTATCGTACTAAATTAAGGCTCATTGAGGCTGCAAGTAGCCTCTTCACCACAGGTCAAAAATACTCTGATCATTAAGACAGGGATTACACTGAACGCTCGGTGTATATACACTGAACGCTCGGTATATATACAGTGAACGCTCGGTGTATATACAGTGAGAGAAGCATAATTCTTGCTGTATGTTTCCTTCATTGAAGAGTTTGTGAAGCAAAACTATTATCAAAAAGTTGTGTGTTGGACTAACCCTCTCTCTTATACTTACACAATAACACCCCCCCCCCAAAAAAAAAAAAAACGCACACAACGCACACACAATTAACACATACATACAAAATAACACACACACACACACACATACTAATACACACGCCCACACACACACACATTCTAAAACATATGCACACACACACTGTGGAGGTAGGGTGCACCAGCAGGAGCTGGACAGAATACACATAACCAAGGTAGAGGTGAAGAAACTGCTAGGTGAACTAGATACCTCAAAGGTGGTGGGCACAGATAACATATCTCCAAGGATACTGAGAGAGGGAACAGAGGAACTGTGTGTGCCGCTATCGGCAATCTTCAGGAAATCTATCGAAACTGGGCAATTGCCTGAGGCGTGGAAGACAGCAAATGTAGTTCCAGGTTTTAAGAAAGGAGACAGACAGGCAGCGTTACACTACAGACCAGTGTCACTGACTTGTATAGTATGTAAAGTCATGGAAAAGATTATCGGGACAAGAGTGGTGGAACACATTGAAAAGATTGGGCTCATACATGACAGTCAGCACGGCTTCTGAGATGGGAAATCCTGTGCCACAAATCTACTTGAGTTCTACGATGAGGTAGCAGAAGTAAGACAGGAGAGAGAGGGATGGGTAGACTGCATCTTTTTGGACTACAAGAAGGCTTTTGACACAGTACCACACAAAAGACTGGTGCAAAAATTAGAGGAGCAGGCAGGAATAATAGGGAAAGTACTGCAATGGTTCAGAGAATAACTGACAGGAAGGAAACAACGAGTGTTGGTACGTGATGAAGTGTCAGAGTGGGCGCATTTGTCGAGTGGGGTTCTACAAGGGTCAATCCTAAGTCCGGTGCTGTTTCTTGTATACGTGAATGACATGATGGAAGGAATAGGTTCAGAAGTGTCACTCTTAGTTGATGATGTGAAACTAATGAGGAGAATACAAGCGGGCGAGGATCAGTTAAGATTACTTGGGAATCTGGACAAACTACAAGTCTGGTCCGACAGATGGCTTTTGGAGTTTAACCCTAGTAAGTGTAAAGTCATGAAGATTGGGGAAGGACACAGAAATCCGCAGACGGAGTACAGGTTAGGGAATCAAAGGCTGCAAACGTCACTTAAGGAAAAGGATCTTGGGGTAAGCATTATAACGAACATGTTCCCTGAGGGACACATCAACCAAATAACTGCTGCAGGATATGGGCGCTTGGGAAACCTGAGAGTAGCATTTAGACATCTGAGCAAGGAGTCATTCACGACATTGTACACCGTGTACGTCAGGCCTATACTGGAGTATGCAGAACCAGTATGGAACCCACACCTAGTCAAACACGTCACGAAATTGGAGAAGTGAAAAGAATTACAACAAGATTAGTCCCGGAACTGAGGGGTATGTCTTATGAGGAGAGGTTAAGGGAACTCAACTTGATGACACTAAAGGATAGAAGGGACAGGAGGGATATGAAAACGATGTATAAAATACTGAGAGGAATTAACAAGGTGGACAGGACTCGAATGTTTCAGAGATGGGATGCAGGAACATGAAACCATAACTGGAATCTGAAAACCCAGATGAGTCACAGAGATGTTAGGAAGTATTTCTTTAGCCTTAGAGTTGTCACGAAGTGGAATAATCTGGAGAGAGAAGCAAGTTTCATACATAGCTTTAAGAAGAGGTATGATAAAGTTCATGGAGCAGGGTGAGTGACTTAGTATCGACCAGTGAAGAGGCGGGGCCAGCAGCTATGAATCGACCCCTGCAACTACATAAAGGTGAGTACACACACACACACACACACACACACACACGCACACAGGCAGGACCCATACATAGCTTTAAGCAGAGGTACGATAAAGCTCAGGGTTCAGGGAGAGTGACCTAGTAGCGACCAGTGAAGAGGCGGGGGCCAGGAGCTTGGACTTGACCCCTGCAACCTCAACTAGGTGAGTACACATACTAATATACACGCAAACACATACATATACTAATACACACACACAAACACACACACACACACACACATACTAATACAAATACACACAAACACATGCAGCAAAGAGGCACGGCCAGGAGCTGTGACTCGACCCTTGCAACAACATATAAGAGAGTGCATAAATACATACTCTCAATACACATGCTGGCTTATGTACACACACACACACACACACACAAATGCTGGCTTATGTACACATACACACATACTGGCTTATGTACACATACTGACTTATGTACACATACACACATACTGGATTATGTACACACACACACACACACACAAATGCTGGCTTATGTACACATACACACATACTGGCTTATGTACACATACTGACTTATGTACACATACACACATACTGGATTATGTACACATGCACACATACTGGCTTATGAACACGTACACACACACACTGGCTCATGTACACATTCACACACATACTGGCTCATGTACACATACACATACTGGCTCATGTACACACACATACTGGCTCAGGTACACATACACATACATACTGGCTCAGGTACAAATACTGGCTCAAGTACACATACAAACACACACTGGCTCATGTACACATACACAAACACTGGCTCATGTACACATACTGGCTCATGTACACATACTGGCTCAAGTACACATATATATACTGGCTCATGCACACATACACACACATACTGGCTCATGTACACACACATACTGGCTCATGTACACATACACACATACTGGCTCATGTACACATACACATACTGGCTCATGTACACATACACATACTGGCTCATGTACACATACTTGCTCATGTACACACACTGGCTCAAGTACACATATATATACTGGCTCATGTACACATACACACACATACTGGCTCATGTACACACACACTGGCTCATGTACACATACTGGCTCATGTACACATACACATACTGGCTCATGTACACATACACATACTGGCTCATGTACACATACACATACTGGCTCATGTACACATACACATACTGGCTCATGTACACATACACATACTGGCTCATGTACACATACACATACTGGCTCATGTACACATACACATACTGGCTCATGTACACACATACTGGCTCATGTACACATACACATACTGGCTCAAGTACACATAGACATACTGGCTCATGTACACATAGACATACTGGCTCATGTACACATACACATACTGGCTCAAGTGCACATACACATACTAACTCATGTACACATACACATACTGGCTCGTGTACACATGCACACACTGGCTCATGTACACATTCTGACTCGTGCATATACTGGCTCATGTACACATACTGGCTCATGTACACATACACACATACTTGCTCATGTACACATACATATACTGGATCAAGTACACATACACATACTGGCCCACGTACACATACCGGTTCATGTACACATACACATACTGGCTCATGTACACACACATACTGGCTGATGTACACATACACATACTGGCTCATGTACACATACTGGTTCATGTACATATACACATACTGGCTCATGTACACATACACATACTGGCTCATGTACACATACACACATACTGGCTCATGTACACATACTGGCTCATGTACATATACACATACTGGCTCATGTACACATACTGGCTCATGTACACATACACATACTGGCTCATGTACACACACACACATACTGGCTCATGTACACATACACATACTGCCTCATGTACACATACACATACTGCCTCATGTACACATACACATACTGGCTCATGTACACACACACATACTGGCTTATGTACACATACACATACTGGCTCATGTACACATACACGCATACTGGCTCATGTACACATACTGGTTCATGTACACATACTGGTTCATGTACACATACGGGCTCATGTACACATACTGGCTAATGTACACATACTGGTTCATGCACACATACTGGTTCATGTACACATACTGGCTCATGTACACATACTGCTTCATGTACACATACTGGTTCATGTACACATGCTGGCTAATGTACACATACTGGCTCATGTACACATACTGGTTCATGTAAACACACTGGCTCATGTACACATACTGGCTCATGTACACATACTGGCTCATGTACACATACTGGTTCATGTACACATACTGGCTCATGTACACATACTGGCTCATGTACACATACTGGTTCATGTACACATACTGGTTCATGTACACATACTGGCTCATGTACACATACTGGCTCATGTACACATACTGGTTCATGTACACATACTGGTTCATGTACACATACTGGTTCATGTACACATGCTGGCTAATGTACACATACTGGCTCATGTACACATACTGGTTCATGTACACATACTGGCTCATGTACACATACTGGTTCATGTACACATACTGGCTCATGTACACATACTGGTTCATGTACACATACTGGTTCATGTACACATACGGGCTCATGTACACATACTGGCTAATGTACACATACTGGTTCATGCACACATACTGGTTCATGTACACATACTGTACACATACTGCTTCATGTACACATACTGGTTCATGTACACATACATGTACACATGCTGGCTAATGTACACATACTGGCTCATGTACACATACTGGTTCATGTAAACACACTGGCTCATGTACACATACTGGCTCATGTACACATACTGGCTCATGTACACATACTGGCTCATGTACACATACTGGCTCATGTACACATACTGGCTCATGTACACATACTGGCTCATGTACACATACTGGCTCATGTACACATACTGGTTCATGTACACATACTGGCTCATGTACACATACTGGTTCATGTACACATACTGGTTCATGTACACATACTGGTTCATGTACACATACTGGTTCATGTACACATACTGGTTCATGTACACATACTGGCTCATGTACACATACTGGTTCATGTACACATACTGGTTCATGTACACATACTGGTTCATGTACACATACTGGTTCATGTACACATACTGGTTCATGTACACACACATACTGGTTCATGTACACACACTGGTTCATGTACACATACTGGTTCATGTACACATACTGGTTCATGTACACATACTGGTTCATGTACACATACTGGTTCATGTACACATACTGGTTCATGTACACACACTGGTTCATGTACACATACTGGTTCATGTACACATACTGGTTCATGTACACACACTGGTTCATGTACACACACTGGTTCATGTACACATACTGGTTCATGTACACATACTGGTTCATGTACACATACTGGCTCATGTACACATACTGGTTCATGTACACATACTGGTTCATGTACACATACTGGTTCATGTACACATACTGGTTCATGTACACATACTGGTTCATGTACACACACTGGTTCATGTACACATACTGGTTCATGTACACATACTGGTTCATGTACACACACTGGTTCATGTACACATACTGGTTCATGTACACATACTGGTTCATGTACACATACTGGTTCATGTACACATACTGGTTCATGTACACATACTGGTTCATGTACACATACTGGTTCATGTACACATACTGGTTCATGTACACATACTGGTTCATGTACACATACTGGTTCATGTACACACACCAGAGTCAACAAGAGGAAAATGTGAAAAATGGATTAACACTTAAATGTGAAGAGACAGAACATAGCAAGAATATTAATGGTCAATGATTCTGAGATTATTTCACTCTATCTTGTAGAGTTGTAGACTGTGTGACTGTCATGTTGTAGACTGTGTAACTGTCATGTTGTAGACTGTGTGACTGTCATGTTGTAGACTGTGTGACTGTCATGTTGTAGACTGTGTAACTGTCATGTTGTAGACTGTGTAACTGTCATGTTGTAGACTGTGTGACTGTCATGTTGTAGACTGTGTAACTGTCATGTTGTAGACTGTGTAACTGTCATGTTGTAGACTGTGTAACTGTCATGTTGTTGACTGTGTAACTGACGTGTTGTAGACTGTGTAACTGTCATGTTGTAGACTGTGTAACTGACGTGTTGTAGACTGTGTAACTGACGTCTTGTAGGCTGTGTAACTGACGTGTTGTAGACTGTGTAACTGACGTGTTGTAGACTGTGTAACGGTCATGTTGTAGACTGTGTAACTGACGTGTTGTAGACTGTGTAACTGTCATGTTGTAGACTGTGTAACTGACGTGTTGTAGACTGTGTAACTGTCATGTTGTAGACTGTGTAACTGTCATGTTGTAGACTGTGTAACTGTCATGTTGTAGACTGTGTAACTGTCATGTTGTAGACTGTGTAACTGACGTGTTGTAGACTGTGTAACTGTCATGTTGTAGACTGTGTAACTGACGTGTTGTAGACTGTGTAACTGACGTGTTGTAGACTGTGTAACTGACGTGTTGTAGACTGTGTAACTGTCATGTTGTAGACTGTGTAACTGTCATGTTGTAGACTGTGTAACTGACATGTTGTAGACTGTGTAACTGTCATGTTGTAGACTGTGTAACTGTCATGTTGTAGACTGTGTAACTGTCATGTTGTAGACTGTGTAACTGTCATGTTGTAGACTGTGTAACTGTCATGTTGTAGACTGTGTAACTGACGTGTTGTAGACTGTGTAACTGACATGTTGTAGACTGTGTAACTGTCATGTTGTAGACTGTGTAACTGACGTGTTGTAGACTGTGTAACTGTCATGTTGTAGACTGTGTAACTGACGTGTTGTAGACTGTGTAACTGTCATGTTGTAGACTGTGTAACTGACGTGTTGTAGACTGTGTAACTGTCATGTTGTAGACTGTGTAACTGACGTGTTGTAGACTGTGTAACTGTCATGTTGTAGACTGTGTAACTGTTATGTTGTAGACTGTGTAACTGACGTGTTGTAGACTGTGTAACCGACGTGTTGTAGACTGTGTAACTGACGTGTTGTAGACTGTGTAACTGACGTGTTGTAGACTGTGTAACTGACGCGTTGTAGACTGTGTAACTGTCATGTTGTAGACTGTGTAACTGACGTGTTGTAGACTGTGTAACTGTCATGTTGTAGACTGTGTAACTGTCATGTTGTAGACTGTGTAACTGACGTGTTGTAGACTGTGTAACTGTCATGTTGTAGACTGTGTAACTGACGTGTTGTAGACTGTGTAACCGACGTGTTGTAGACTGTGTAACTGACGTGTTGTAGACTGTGTAACTGACGTGTTGTAGACTGTGTAACTGTCATGTTGTAGACTGTGTAACTGTTATGTTGTAGACTGTGTAACTGTCATGTTGTAGACTGTGTAACTGACATGTTGTAGACTGTGTAACTGTCATGTTGTAGACTGTGTAACTGACATGTTGTAGACTGTGTAACTGTCATGTTGTAGACTGTGTAACTGTCATGTTGTAGACTGTGTAACTGACATGTTGTAGACTGTGTAACTGTCATGTTGTAGACTGTGTAACTGTCATGTTGTAGACTGTGTAACTGACGTGTTGTAGACTGTGTAACTGACATGTTGTAGACTGTGTAACTGTCATGTTGTAGACTGTGTAACTGTCATGTTGTAGACTGTGTAACTGTCATGTTGTAGACTGTGTAACTGTCATGTTGTAGACTGTGTAACTGTCATGTTGTAGACTGTGTAACTGTCATGTTGTAGACTGTGTAACTGACATGTTGTAGACTGTGTAACTGTCATGTTGTAGACTGTGTAACTGTCATGTTGTAGACTGTGTAACTGACATGTTGTAGACTGTGTAACTGTCATGTTGTAGACTGTGTAACTGACGTGTTGTAGACTGTGTAACTGTCATGTTGTAGACTGTGTAACTGTCATGTTGTACACTGTAACTGTCATGTTGTAGACTGTGTAACTGTCATGTTGTAGACTGTGTAACAGACGTGTTGTAGGCTGTGTAACCGACGTGTTGTAGACTGTGTAACTGACGTGTTGTAGACTGTGTAACTGACGTGTTGTAGACTGTGTAACTGACGTGTTGTAGACTGTGTAACCGACGAGTTGTAGACTGTGTAACCGACGTGTTGTAGACTGTGTAACTGACGTGTTGTAGACTGTGTAACCGACGTGTTGTAGACTGTGTAACTGACGTGTTGTAGACTGTGTAACCGACGAGTTGTAGACTGTGTAACCGACGTGTTGTAGACTGTGTAACTGACGTGTTGTACTGTGTAACCGACGTGTTGTAGACTGTAACTGACATGTTGTAGGCTGTGTAATTGTCATGTTGTACACTGTGTAACTGTCATGTTGTAGACTGTGTAACTGTCATGTTGTAGACTGTGTAACTGACGTGTTGTAGGCTTTGTAACTGTCATGGTGTAGAGTGTGTAACTGTCATGTTGTAAACTGTGTAAGTGTCATGTTGTAGACTGTGTAACTGTCATGTTGTAGACTGTGTAACTGTCATGTTGTACACTGTGTAACTTTCATGTTGTAGATTGTGTAACTGACGTGTAGTAGGCTGTGTAAATGTCATGTTGTAGGCTGTGTAACTCATGTTGTAGACTGTGTAACTGACGTGTTGTAGGCTGTGTAAATGTCATGTTGTAGGCTGTGAAACTGTCGTGTTGTAGACTGTGTAACTGACGTGTTGTAGGATGTGTAACTGTCATGTTGTAGGCTGTGTAACTCTCATGTTGTAGACTCTGTAACTGACGTGTTGTAGGCTGTGTAACTGTCATGTTGTAGACTGTGTAGCTATCATGTTGTAGGCTGTGTAACTGTCATGTTGTAGACTGCGTAACTGTCATGTTGTAGACTGTGTAACTGTCATGTTGTAGACTGTGTAACTGTCATGTTGTAGGCTGTGTAACTGTCATGTTGTAGACTGTGTAACTGTCATGTTGTAGACTGTGTAACTGTCATGTTGTAGGCTGTGTAACTCTCATGTTGTAGACTGTTTAACTGACGTGTTGTAGGCTGTGTAACTGTCATGTTGTAGGCTGTGTAACTAACGTGTTGTAGACTGTGTAACTGACATGTTATAGACTGTGTAACTGTCATGTTGTAGACTGTGTAACTGTCATGTTGTATACTGTGTAACTGTCATGTTGTAGACTGTGTAACTGTCATGTTGTAGACTGTAACTGACATGTTGTAGACTGTGTAACTGACATGTTGTAGACTGTGTAACTGACATGTTGTAGACTGTGTAACTGACATGTTGTAGACTGTGTAACTGACATGTTGTAGACTGTAACTGTCATGTTGTAGACTGTGTAACTGTCATGTTGTAGACTGTGTAACTGACATGTTGTAGACTGTGTAACTGACATGTTGTAGACTGTGTAACTGACATGTTGTAGACTGTGTAACTGTCATGTTGTAGACTGTGTAACTGTCATGTTGTAGACTGTGTAACTGACATGTTGTAGACTGTGTAACTGTTATGTTGTAGACTGTGTAACTGTCATGTTGTAGACTGTGTAACTGACGTGTTGTAGACTGTGTAACCGACGTGTTGTAGGCTGTGTAACTGTCATGTTGTAGACTGTGTAACTGTTATGTTGTAGACTGTGTAACTGTTATGTTGTAGACTGTGTAACTGTCATGTTGTAGACTGTGTAACTGACGTGTTGTAGACTGTGTAACCGACGTGTTGTAGGCTGTGTAACTGTCATGTTGTAGACTGTGTAACTGTTATGTTGTAGACTGTGTAACTGTCATGTTGTAGACTGTGTAACTGTCATGTTGTAGACTGTGTAACTGTTATGTTGTAGACTGTGTAACTGTCATGTTGTAAACTGTGTAACTGACGTGTTGTAGACTGTGTAACTGTTATGTTGTAGACTGTCTAACTGTCATGTTGTAGACTGTGTAACTGACATGTTGTAGACTGTGTAACTGTCATGTTGTAGACTGTGTAACTGACGTGTTGTAGACTGTGTAACTGTCATGTTGTAGACTGTGTAACTGTCATGTTGTACACTGTAACTGTCATGTTGTAGACTGTGTAACTGTCATGTTGTAGACTGTGTAACAGACGTGTTGTAGGCTGTGTAACCGACGTGTTGGAGACTGTGTAACTGACGTGTTGTAGACTGTGTAACTGACGTGTTGTAGACTGTGTAACTGACGTGTTGTAGACTGTGTAACCGACGAGTTGTAGACTGTGTAACCGACGTGTTGTAGACTGTGCAACTGACGTGTTGTAGACTGTGTAACCGACGTGTTGTAGACTGTGTAACTGACGTGTTGTAGACTGTGTAACCGACGAGTTGTAGACTGTGTAACCGACGTGTTGTAGACTGTGTAACTGACGTGTTGTACTGTGTAACCGACGTGTTGTAGACTGTGTAACTGACGTGTTGTAGGCTTTGTAACTGTCATGGTGTAGAGTGTGTAACTGTCATGTTGTAAACTGTGTAACTGTCATGTTGTAGACTGTGTAACTGTCATGTTGTAGACTGTGTAACTGTCATGTTGTACACTGTGTAACTGTCATGTTGTACACTGTGTAACTTTCATGTTGTAGATTGTATAACTGACGTGTAGTAGGCTGTGTAAATGTCATGTTGTAGGCTGTGTAACTCATGTTGTAGACTGTGTAACTGACGTGTTGTAGGCTGTGTAAATGTCATGTTGTAGGCTGTGAAACTGTCGTGTTGTAGACTGTGTAACTGACGTGTTGTAGGATGTGTAACTGTCATGTTGTAGGCTGTGTAACTCTCATGTTGTAGACTCTGTAACTGACGTGTTGTAGGCTGTGTAACTGTCATGTTGTAGACTGTGTAGCTATCATGTTGTAGGCTGTGTAACTGTCATGTTGTAGACTGCGTAACTGTCATGTTGTAGACTGTGTAACTGTCATGTTGTAGACTGTGTAACTGTCATGTTGTAGGCTGTGTAACTGTCATGTTGTAGACTGTGTAACTGTCATGTTGTAGACTGTGTAACTGTCATGTTGTAGGCTGTGTAACTCTCATGTTGTAGACTGTTTAACTGACGTGTTGTAGGCTGTGTAACTGTCATGTTGTAGGCTGTGTAACTAACGTGTTGTAGACTGTGTAACTGACATGTTATAGACTGTGTAACTGTCATGTTGTAGACTGTGTAACTGTCATGTTGTATACTGTGTAACTGTCATGTTGTAGACTGCGTAACTGTCATGTTGTAGACTGTAACTGACATGTTGTAGACTGTGTAACTGACATGTTGTAGACTGTGTAACTGACATGTTGTAGACTGTGTAACTGACATGTTGTAGACTGTGTAACTGACATGTTGTAGACTGTAACTGTCATGTTGTAGACTGTGTAACTGTCATGTTGTAGACTGTGTAACTGACATGTTGTAGACTGTGTAACTGACATGTTGTAGACTGTGTAACTGACATGTTGTAGACTGTGTAACTGTCATGTTGTAGACTGTGTAACTGTCATGTTGTAGGCTGTGTAACTGACGTGTTGTAGGCTGTGTAACTGACATGTTGTAGACTGTGTAACTGACATGTTGTAGACTGTGTAACTGTCATGTTGTAGACTGTGTAACTGTCATGTTGTAGACTGTGTAACTGTCATGTTGTAGACTGTAACTGACATGTTGTAGACTGTGTAACTGACATGTTGTAGACTGTGTAACTGACATGTTGTAGACTGTGTAACTGACATGTTGTAGACTGTGTAACTGACATGTTGTAGACTGTGTAACTGTCATGTTGTAGACTGTGTAACTGTCATGTTGTAGACTGTGTAACTGTCATGTTGTAGACTGTAACTGACATGTTGTAGACTGTGTAACTGACATGTTGTAGACTGTAACTGACATGTTGTAGACTGTGTAACTGACATGTTGTACACTGTAACTGACATGTTGTAGACTGTGTAACTGACATGTTGTACACTGTAACTGACATGTTGTAGACTGTGTAACTGACATGTTATAGACTGTGTAACTGTCATGTTGTAGACTGTGTAACTGTCATGTTGTATACTGTGTAACTGTCATGTTGTAGACTGTGTAACTGTCATGTTGTATACTGTGTAACTGTCATGTTGTAGACTGTGTAACTGTCATGTTGTAGACTGTGTAACTGTCATGTTGTAGACTGTAACTGACATGTTGTAGACTGTGTAACTGACATGTTGTAGACTGTGTAACTGACATGTTGTAGACTGTGTAACTGACATGTTGTAGACTGTGTAACTGACATGTTGTAGACTGTGTAACTGACATGTTGTAGACTGTAACTGTCATGTTGTAGACTGTGTAACTGTCATGTTGTAGACTGTGTAACTGACATGTTGTAGACTGTGTAACTGACATGTTGTAGACTGTGTAACTGACATGTTGTAGACTGTGTAACTGTCATGTTGTAGACTGTGTAACTGTCATGTTGTAGGCTGTGTAACTCTCATGTTGTAGACTGTGTATCTGACGTGTTGTAGGCTGTGTAACTGTCATGTTGTAGACTGTGTAACTGACATGTTGTAGACTGTGTAACTGTCATGTTGTAGACTGTGTAACTGTCATGTTGTAGACTGTGTAACTGTCATGTTGTAGACTGTAACTGACATGTTGTAGACTGTGTAACTGACATGTTGTAGACTGTAACTGACATGTTGTAGACTGTGTAACTGACATGTTGTACACTGTAACTGACATGTTGTAGACTGTGTAACTGACATGTTGTACACTGTAACTGACATGTTGTAGACTGTGTAACTGACATGTTGTACACTGTAACTGACATGTTGTAGACTGTGTAACTGACATGTTGTAGACTGTGTAACTGACGTGTTGTAGACTGTGTAACTGACATGTTGTAGACTGTGTAACTGTCATGTTGTAGACTGTGTAACTGTAATGTTGTAGACTGTGTAACTGTCATGTTGTAGACTGTGTAACTGACATGTTGTAGACTGTGTAACTGTAATGTTGTAGACTGTGTAACTGACGTGTTGTAGACTGTGTAACTGTCATGTTGTAGACTGTGTAACTGACGTGTTGTAGACTGTGTAACTGTCATGTTGTAGACTGTGTAACTGACATGTTGTAGACTGTAACTGACATGTTGTAGACTGTGTAACTGACATGTTGTACACTGTAACTGACATGTTGTAGACTGTGTAACTGACATGTTGTACACTGTGTAACTGACGTGTTGTAGCCTGTGTAAATGACATGTTGTAGACTGTGTAACTGACATGTTGTAGACTGTGTAACTGACATGTTGTAGACTGTGTAACTGACATGTTGTAGACTGTGTAACTGACATGTTGTAGACTGTGTAACTGACATGTTGTAGACTGTGTAACTGACATGTTGTAGACTGTGTAACTGACATGTTGTAGACTGTGTAACTGACATGTTGTAGACTGTGTAACTGTCATGTTGTAGACTGTAATTGACATGTTGTAGACTGTGTAACTGACGTGTTGTAGAATGTAACTGACATGTTGTAGACTGTGTAACTGACATGTTGTAGACTGTGTAACTGTCATGTTGTAGACTGTGTAACTGACATGTTGTAGACTGTGTAACTGACATGTTGTAGACTGTGTAACTGACATGTTGTAGACTGTGTAACTGTCATGTTGTAGACTGTGTAAATTACATGTTGTAGACTGTGTAACTGTCATGTTGTAGACTGTGTAACTGACATGTTGTAGATTGTGTAACTGACATGTTGTAGACTGTGTAACTGACATGTTGTAGACTGTGTAACTGACATGTTGTAGACTGTGTAACTGTCATGTTGTAGACTGTGTAACTGTCATGTTGTAGACTGTGTAACTGACATGTTGTAGACTGTGTAACTGACATGTTGTACACTGTAACTGACATGTTGTAGACTGTGTAACTGACATGTTGTACACTGTAACTGACATGTTGTAGACTGTGTAACTGACATGTTGTAGACTGTTTATCTGTCATGTTGTAGGCTGTGTAACTGACGTGTTGTAGACTGTGTAACTGACATGTTGTAGACTGTGTAACTGTCATGTTGTAGACTGTGTAACTGTCATGTTGTAGACTGTGTAACTGACATGTTGTAGACTGTTTATCTGTCATGTTGTAGGCTGTGTAACTGACGTGTTGTAGACTGTGTAACTGACATGTTGTAGACTGTGTAACTGTCATGTTGTAGACTGTGTAACTGTTTTGTTGTAGGTTGTGTAACTGACATGTTGTAGACTGTTTATCTGTCATGTTGTAGGCTGTGTAACTGTCATGTTGTAGACTGTGTAGCTGACATGTTGTAGACTGTGTAACTGTCATGTTGTAGACTATGTAACTATCATGTTGTAGACTGTGTAACTGTTTTGTTGTAGGTTGTGTAACTGTCATGTTGTAGACTGTGTAACTGTCATGTTGTAGGCTGTGTAACTGACATGTTGTAGACTGTGTAACTGTCATGTTGTAGACTGTGTAACTGTTTTGTTGTAGGTTGTGTAACTGTCATGTTGTAGACTGTGTAACTGTTTGTTGTAGGTTGTGTAACTCATGTTGTAGACTGTGTAACTGTCATGTTGTAGGCTGTGTAACTGACAAGTTGTAGACTGTGTAACTGACATGTTGTGGGCTGTGTAACTGACATGTTGTAGACTGTGTAACTGACATGTTGTAGACTGTGTAACTGACATGTTGTAGGCTGTGTAACTGACATGTTGTGGGCTGTGTAACTGACATGTTGTAGACTGTGTAACTGTCATGTTGTAGACTGTGTAACTGTCATGTTGTAGACTGTGTAACTGTCATGTTGTAGACTGTGTAACTGTCATGTTGTAGACTGTGTAACTGACATGTTGTAGACTGTGTAACTGTCATGTTGTAGACTGTGTAACTGACATGTTGTAGACTGTGTAACTGACATGTTGTAGACTGTGTAACTGACATGTTGTAGACTGTGTAACTGACATGTTGTAGACTGTGTAACTGACATGTTGTAGACTGTGTAACTGACATGTTGTAGACTGTGTAACTGTCATGTTGTAGACTGTGTAACTGACATGTTGTAGGCTGTGTAACTGACATGTTGTAGACTGTAACTGACATGTTGTAGACTGTGTAACTGTCATGTTGTAGACTGTGTAACTGTCATGTTGTAGACTGTGTAACTGTCATGTTGTAGACTGTAACTGACATGTTGTAGACTGTGTAACTGACATGTTGTAGACTGTAACTGACATGTTGTAGACTGTGTAACTGACATGTTGTACACTGTAACTGACATGTTGTAGACTGTGTAACTGACATGTTGTACACTGTAACTGACATGTTGTAGACTGTGTAACTGACATGTTATAGACTGTGTAACTGTCATGTTGTAGACTGTGTAACTGTCATGTTGTATACTGTGTAACTGTCATGTTGTATACTGTGTAACTGTCATGTTGTAGACTGTGTAACTGTCATGTTGTAGACTGTGTAACTGTCATGTTGTAGACTGTAACTGACATGTTGTAGACTGTGTAACTGACATGTTGTAGACTGTGTAACTGACATGTTGTAGACTGTGTAACTGACATGTTGTAGACTGTGTAACTGACATGTTGTAGACTGTGTAACTGACATGTTGTAGACTGTAACTGTCATGTTGTAGACTGTGTAACTGTCATGTTGTAGACTGTGTAACTGACATGTTGTAGACTGTGTAACTGACATGTTGTAGACTGTGTAACTGACATGTTGTAGACTGTGTAACTGTCATGTTGTAGACTGTGTAACTGTCATGTTGTAGGCTGTGTAACTCTCATGTTGTAGACTGTGTATCTGACGTGTTGTAGGCTGTGTAACTGTCATGTTGTAGACTGTGTAACTGACATGTTGTAGACTGTGTAACTGTCATGTTGTAGACTGTGTAACTGTCATGTTGTAGACTGTGTAACTGTCATGTTGTAGACTGTAACTGACATGTTGTAGACTGTGTAACTGACATGTTGTAGACTGTAACTGACATGTTGTAGACTGTGTAACTGACATGTTGTACACTGTAACTGACATGTTGTAGACTGTGTAACTGACATGTTGTACACTGTAACTGACATGTTGTAGACTGTGTAACTGACATGTTGTACACTGTAACTGACATGTTGTAGACTGTGTAACTGACATGTTGTAGACTGTAACTGACGTGTTGTAGACTGTGTAACTGACATGTTGTAGACTGTGTAACTGTCATGTTGTAGACTGTGTAACTGTCATGTTGTAGACTGTGTAACTGTCATGTTGTAGACTGTGTAACTGACATGTTGTAGACTGTGTAACTGTCATGTTGTAGACTGTGTAACTGACGTGTTGTAGACTGTGTAACTGTCATGTTGTAGACTGTGTAACTGACGTGTTGTAGACTGTGTAACTGTCATGTTGTAGACTGTGTAACTGACATGTTGTAGACTGTAACTGACATGTTGTAGACTGTGTAACTGACATGTTGTACACTGTAACTGACATGTTGTAGACTGTGTAACTGACATGTTGTACACTGTAACTGACGTGTTGTAGGCTGTGTAAATGACATGTTGTAGACTGTGTAACTGACATGTTGTAGACTGTGTAACTGACATGTTGTAGACTGTGTAACTGACATGTTGTAGACTGTGTAACTGACATGTTGTAGACTGTGTAACTGACATGTTGTAGACTGTGTAACTGACATGTTGTAGACTGTGTAACTGACATGTTGTAGACTGTGTAACTGACATGTTGTAGACTGTGTAACTGTCATGTTGTAGACTGTAATTGACATGTTGTAGACTGTGTAACTGACATGTTGTAGACTGTAACTGACATGATGTAGACTGTGTAACTGACATGTTGTAGACTGTGTAACTGTCATGCTGTAGACTGTGTAACTGACATGTTGTAGACTGTGTAACTGACATGTTGTAGACTGTGTAACTGACATGTTGTAGACTGTGTAACTGTCATGTTGTAGACTGTGTAAATTACATGTTGTAGACTGTGTAACTGTCATGTTGTAGACTGTGTAACTGACATGTTGTAGATTGTGTAACTGACATGTTGTAGACTGTGTAACTGACATGTTGTAGACTGTGTAATTGACATGTTGTAGACTGTGTAACTGTCATGTTGTAGACTGTGTAACTGTCATGTTGTAGACTGTAACTGACATGTTGTAGACTGTGTAACTGACATGTTGTACACTGTAACTGACATGTTGTAGACTGTGTAACTGACATGTTGTACACTGTAACTGACATGTTGTAGACTGTGTAACTGACATGTTGTAGACTGTTTATCTGTCATGTTGTAGGCTGTGTAACTGACGTGTTGTAGACTGTGTAACTGACATGTTGTAGACTGTGTAACTGTCATGTTGTAGACTGTGTAACTGTCATGTTGTAGACTGTGTAACTGACATGTTGTAGACTGTTTATCTGTCATGTTGTAGGCTGTGTAACTGACGTGTTGTAGACTGTGTAACTGACATGTTGTAGACTGTGTAACTGTCATGTTGTAGACTGTGTAACTGTTTTGTTGTAGGTTGTGTAACTGACATGTTGTAGACTGTTTATCTGTCATGTTGTAGGCTGTGTAACTGTCATGTTGTAGACTGTGTAGCTGACATGTTGTAGACTGTGTAACTGTCATGTTGTAGACTATGTAACTATCATGTTGTAGACTGTGTAACTGTTTTGTTGTAGGTTGTGTAACTGTCATGTTGTAGACTGTGTAACTGTCATGTTGTAGGCTGTGTAACTGACATGTTGTAGACTGTGTAACTGTCATGTTGTAGACTGTGTAACTGTTTTGTTGTAGGTTGTGTAACTGTCATGTTGTAGACTGTGTAACTGTTTGTTGTAGGTTGTGTAACTCATGTTGTAGACTGTGTAACTGTCATGTTGTAGGCTGTGTAACTGACAAGTTGTAGACTGTGTAACTGACATGTTGTGGGCTGTGTAACTGACATGTTGTAGACTGTGTAACTGACATGTTGTAGACTGTGTAACTGACATGTTGTAGGCTGTGTAACTGACATGTTGTGGGCTGTGTAACTGACATGTTGTAGACTGTGTAACTGTCATGTTGTAGACTGTGTAACTGTCATGTTGTAGACTGTGTAACTGTCATGTTGTAGACTGTGTAACTGTCATGTTGTAGACTGTGTAACTGACATGTTGTAGACTGTGTAACTGTCATGTTGTAGACTGTGTAACTGACATGTTGTAGACTGTGTAACTGACATGTTGTAGACTGTGTAACTGACATGTTGTAGACTGTGTAACTGACATGTTGTAGACTGTGTAACTGACATGTTGTAGACTGTGTAACTGACATGTTGTAGACTGTGTAACTGTCATGTTGTAGACTGTGTAACTGACATGTTGTAGGCTGTGTAACTGACATGTTGTAGACTGTAACTGACATGTTGTAGACTGTGTAACTGACATGTTGTAGACTGTGTAACTGACATGTTGTAGACAGTGTAACTGACATGTTGTAGGCTGTGTAACTGACATGTTGTAGGCTGTGTAACTGACATGTTGTAGACTGTGTAACTGACATGTTGTAGACTGTGTAACTGTCATGTTGTAGACTGTGTAACTGACATGTTGTAGACTGTGTAACTGACATGTTGTAGACTGTGTAACTGACATGTTGTAGACTGTGTAACTGTCATGTTGTAGACTGTGTAACTGACATGTTGTAGACTGTGTAACTGTCATGTTGTAGACTGTGTAACTGTCATGTTGTAGACTGTGTAACTGTCATGTTGTAGACTGTGTAACTGTCATGTTGTAGACTGTGTAACTGTCATGTTGTAGACTGTGTAACTGTCATGTTGTAGACTGTGTAACTGTCATGTTGTAGACTGTGTAACTGACATGTTGTAGACTGTGTAACTGTCATGTTGTAGACTACGTAACTATCATGTTGTAGACTGTGTAACTGTTTTGTTGTAGGTTGCGTAACTGTCATGTTGTAGACTGTGTAACTGTCATGTTGTAGGCTGTGTAACTGACATGTTGTAGACTGTGTAACTGTCATGTTGTAGACTGTGTAACTGTTTTGTTGTAGGTTGTGTAACTCATGTTGTAGACTGTGTAACTGTTTGTTGTAGGTTGTGTAACTGTCATGTTGTAGACTGTGTAACTGTCATGTTGTAGGCTGTGTAACTGACATGTTGTAGACTGTGTAAATGACATGTTGTGGGCTGTGTAACTGACATGTTGTAGGCTGTGTAACTGACATGTTGTGGGCTGTGTAACTGACATGTTGTAGACTGTGTAACTGACATGTTGTAGACTGTGTAACTGACGTGTTGTAGACTGTGTAACTGACATGTTGTGGGCTGTGTAACTGACATGTTGTGGGCTGTGTAACTGACATGTTGTAGACTGTGTAACTGACATGTTGTAGACTGTGTAACTGTCATGTTGTAGACTGTGTAACTGTCATGTTGTAGACTGTGTAACTGACATGTTGTAGACTGTGTAACTGACATGTTGTAGACTGTGTAACTGACATGTTGTAGACTGTGTATCTGTCATGTTGTAGACTGTGTAACTGACATGTTGTAGACTGTGTAACTGTCATGTTGTAGACTGTGTAACTGTCATGTTGTAGACTGTGTAACTGTCATGTTGTAGACTGTGTAACTGTCATGTTGTAGACTGTGTAACTGACATGTTGTAGACTGTGTAACTGTCATGTTGTAGACTGTGTAACTGTCATGTTGTAGACTGTGTAACTGTCATGTTGTAGACTGTGTAACTGACATGTTGTAGACTGTGTAACTGACATGTTGTAGACTGTGTAACTGTTATGTTGTAGACTGTGTAACTGACATGTTGTAGACTGTTTATCTGTCATGTTGTAGGCTGTGTAACTGACGTGTTGTAGACTGCGTAACTGACATGTTGTAGACTGTGTAACTGTCATGTTGTAGACTGTGTAACTGTTTTGTTGTAAGTTGTGTAACTGACATGTTGTAGACTGTTTATCTGTCATGTTGTAGGCTGTGTAACTGTCATGTTGTAGACTGTGTAGCTGACATGTTGTAGACTGTGTAACTGTCATGTTGTAGACTACGTAACTATCATGTTGTAGACTGTGTAACTGTTTTGTTGTAGGTTGCGTAACTGTCATGTTGTAGACTGTGTAACTGTCATGTTGTAGGCTGTGTAACTGACATGTTGTAGACTGTGTAACTGTCATGTTGTAGACTGTGTAACTGTTTTGTTGTAGGTTGTGTAACTCATGTTGTAGACTGTGTAACTGTTTGTTGTAGGTTGTGTAACTGTCATGTTGTAGACTGTGTAACTGTCATGTTGTAGGCTGTGTAACTGACATGTTGTAGACTGTGTAAATGACATGTTGTGGGCTGTGTAACTGACATGTTGTAGGCTGTGTAACTGACATGTTGTGGGCTGTGTAACTGACATGTTGTAGACTGTGTAACTGACATGTTGTAGACTGTGTAACTGACGTGTTGTAGACTGTGTAACTGACATGTTGTGGGCTGTGTAACTGACATGTTGTGGGCTGTGTAACTGACATGTTGTAGACTGTGTAACTGACATGTTGTAGACTGTGTAACTGACGTGTTGTAGACTGTGTAACTGTCATGTTGTAGACTGTGTAACTGACATGTTGTAGACTGTGTAACTGTCATGTTGTAGACTGTGTAACTGACATGTTGTAGACTGTAACTGTCATGTTGTAGGCTGTGTAACTGACATATTGTAGACTGTGTAACTGACATGTTGTGGGCTGTGTAACTGACATGTTGTAGACTGTGTAACTGACAAGTTGTAGACTGTGTAACTGACATGTTGTAGACTGTGTAACTGACATGTTGTAGACTGTGTAACTGACGTGTTGTAGACTGTGTAACTGTCATGTTGTAGACTGTGTAACTGACATGTTGTAGACTGTGTAACTGTCATGTTGTAGACTGTGTAACTGACATGTTGTAGACTGTGTAACTGACATGTAGACTGTGTAACTGACATGTTGTAGACTGTGTAACTGACATGTTGTAGACTGTGTAACTGACATGTTGTAGACTGTGTAACTGACATGTTGTAGGCTGTGTAAATGACATGTTGTAGGCTGTGTAACTGACATGTTGTAGACTGTGTAACTGACATGTTGTAGACTGTGTAACTGACATGTTGTAGACTGTGTAACTGACATGTTGTAGACTGTGTAACTGACATGTTGTAGACTGTGTAACTGACATGTTGTAGACTGTGTAACTGACATGTTGTAGACAGTGTAACTGACATGTTGTAGACTGTGTAACTGTCATGTTGTAGACTGTGTAACTGACATGTTGTAGACTGTGTAACTGACATGTTGTAGACTGTGTAACTGTCATGTTGTAGACTGTGTAACTGACATGTTGTAGACTGTGTAACTGTCATGTTGTAGACTGTGTAACTGTCATGTTGTAGACTGTGTAACTGTCATGTTGTAGACTGTGTAACTGACATGTTGTAGACTGTGTAACTGTCATGTTGTAGACTGTGTAACTGTCATGTTGTAGACTGTGTAACTGACATGTAGACTGTGTAACTGACATGTTGTAGACTGTGTAACTGTCATGTTGTAGGCTGTGTAGCTGACATATATCGAGATCAGAAACATGAAATATATTGTGAAGACAGGAAGGAGACTCTCATTGACAGTTCATGTTGATTTTAATTATTTGTCAAAATGAGAAAGTTGTTTGTGTGGTGAGTGTTGCTCCGCGACGTCTCGCTCCGCGACGTCTCGCTCCGCAGGCTACTCTCCACACCGCAAAAAAAAAAAAAAAAAACCTACCACACCGTATAATTACACAATATTTTTCTGTGAAGGTTATGTTGATATATTCAGTATATGTAAAGAAAATATTTCCTAGATTTCTCGCTTTTCCTTCCCATTGTAATCATTTTCACTGTTATGTGGATATATTCTGACCGCTGTCACTGTTATGTGGATATATTCTGACCGCTGTCACTGTTATGTGGATATATTCTGACCGCTGTCACTGTTATGTGGATATATTCTGACCGCTGTCACTGTTATGTGGATATATTCTGACCGCTGTCACTGTTATGTGGATATATTCTGACCGCTGTCACTGTTATGTGGATATATTCTGACCGCTGTCACTGTTATGTGGATATATTCTGACCGCTGTCACTGTTATGTGGATATATTCTGACCGCTGTCACTGTTATGTGGATATATTCTGACCGCTGTCACTGTTATGTGGATATATTCTGACCGCTGGAGGAAAGATGAAGGAGATTCTCTGAGAATCTCTTTAAGGAGAAGAATCGTCATTCCACTCAACGTTGCCACAACAAACTACAACAAATCCATCATTTTTACAAAAAAATATTTACAGGTTCTTAAACCGGTATGATGCAACATGTTAACACGAGGTTTATAATATTTAATAAGCTTGAAACTGTCGCCTTGAAGACACAATGATTCAGAGGAAATGGTCAACATTTAATATATATATTTTTTAAATTGATTTATCATGTGCGCAGAGATATTCAATACTCTGCTACAATTACGTTGTCTTCCAATATTTAAACATCACTAACACTGTCACAAACACTCTGTTATGTTTCTTATGTTTAACATTGTAATAACACATTCTTCCCCTGACATCTGTAACAAGTGTTACCTTTAGCGTACAGTACTCTGGTATAAAGTACAGTACTCTGGTATAAAGTACAGTACTCTGGTTTAAGGCTAAAACATTGCTTTACATAACAAGTGAAAAACAAAGCTACTATAGATGTTTTAAGATATTTACACATTATATGTAAGTACAAACATTGTATAACAATGTTAAGGATTATCTGTCGATAAAGACTTCAGGAGATCATTCCATGATATCAGTCATCAGCTGTATGTATATATATATATATATATATATATATATATATATATATATATATATATATATATATATATATATATATATATATATATATATATATATATATATATATATATATATATATATATATATATATACATATATATATATATATATATATATATATATATATATATATATATATATATATATATATATATATATATATATATATATATATATATATATATATATATATGGTATAAAACCTTGGTAATAAATACCGACAAGTTGGTTTAGAAAGACACGTAAGCAAACACTTGTTAGAAGTGATCAAGGTCCCAGGACGGAAACGTTTTCTAATAAATATGTTATAGTGTTTGCTTATGTGTCTTTCTAAACCATATATATATATATATATATATATATGTCAGTGACCCCCAACTGAGGCGAGAATTTGTTAAGAAATTCATTAGAAATACAAAGTTATATAAAAGTGAGGAAGAATTAAGAGTGGTGAGGCTGGACGGGGAACCACTGATGCAGCAGACAATAACTGTGAAGAACACAAACACTGCTGAAGGTAGGTGGTAATCCTCACATGTCCCGCTCACCGCTGTATAGCCCTTGTGGTTTAGCGTTTCTTTTTGATTACGTATAATAATCCTCACATGTCCGGTAGTTTCAGGGAAACTTGACTCTTTAGGGAAACTTTTGACGCCTTTGTGCAATAGTACATGATCTTGCGGCCTTAATTCAAAGTGGTACTTAGTGTACTTAAGGTCATGTACATGTTAGGCTTGTCTGCTTAACTTTATTATTATTATTATTATTATCATTAGTAGTATATTTTATTATTATTATTATTTGCAACAGCGCGACAATAATCATGATTTAGCTTTAAATTATTGAGAATAATGTGGGCAAGATATGACGTCATGGAGCACTGGCCGCGGCGTCTTCAGCGGCGGTGTCAGCAGCGGCGTCAGCGGCGTCAATGGTTGTCAGCAGCGGCGTCAGCGGCTGTCAGCAGCGCCGTCAGCAGTTGTGTCAGCAGCGGCGTCAGCGGCTGTCAGCAGCGGCGTCAAATGTTGTGTCAGCAGCGTCGTCAGCGGTTGTGTAACTCATACTGTAGTGGGTCGTGTAAACAGCTGAAGAAGAATTTGTTGAAGGCGTTGATGAGGTGGTATCGGTTGAGGTCCAGCATATAGTCATCATCAGTGTACACCTACAAGAACATAGTCATCATCAGTGTACACCTACAAGAATATAGTCATCATCAGTGTACACCTACAAGAACACAGTCATCATCAGTGTACACCTACAAGAATATAGTCATCATCAGTGTACACCTACAAGAACACAGTCATCATCAGTGTACACCTACAAGAACATAGTCATCATCAGTGTACACCTACAAGAACATAGTCATCATCAGTGTACACCTACAAGAACATAGTCATCATCAGTGTACACCTACAAGAACATAGTCATCATCAGTGTACACCTACAAGAACATAGTCATCATCAGTGTACACCTACAAGAACACAGTCATCATCAGTGTACACCTACAACAAAAACTATAAATAGTAAATACTCGTTAGAAATATACATTAGAATACATAAATTATATTGTTTTGATACTGTACTCACCTAGTTGAGGTTGCAGGGGTCGATTCCTAGCTCCTGGCCCCGCCCCTTCACTGGTCGCTACTAGGTCACTCTCCCTGAACCTTGAGCTTTATCATACCTCTGCTTGTGTGTGTTCTTACCTACCTATTTATGGTTGCAGGGGTCGATTCATAGCTCCTGATGTCGTGTAGGGGTTCGTGAGGAGATTTTGGGCTATGAAATACACCCGTTGGATGTCTGGAGGCGTATAATTAATATGAGTTGAGGGGAGATCCAGGAGCCTTGCCTTCGTCCAGTCTAAGTCTAACGGGAACTGAGAAAGACTGAGAGCGGGGCCTCTGGCCTACGGCTCACGTGTGAGGAACTCGTGATGTCATAGCTGGTCACTGAGCCTATCTATAAAGTGGCTGGGATTAGATAAGTGTACTACGCAGGTACACAGTAACACTACTGACAGTGGCCCCTTCTCTTCGCTGATCGCTACTAGGTCCACTTTCTCCCTGCTCCATAAGCTTTATTGAACCTCTTCTTAAAGCTATGTATGGATACTGCCTTCACTACATCACTTTCCAGACTGCTCCACTTCCTGACAACTCTATGACTGAAGTACTTCCTAACATCCCTGTGACTTACTTATCTGAGTTTTCAACTTCCAGTTGTGACCCCTTGTTGCTGTGTCACATCTCTGAAACATTCTGTCTCTTTTCACCTTGTTAATTCCTCTCAGTATTTTATAGGTTATCACGCCCTCCCTATCTCTCCTGTCCTCTAGTGTTGTCAGGCTGAGTTCCCTTAACCTCTCCTCGCAGGCCATACCCCTCAGCTCCAGGACTAGTCTTGTTGCAAACCTTTGCACTTACTCTAATTTACTGACGTGTTTGACCAGGTGTGGGTACCATACTGGTGTTGCATACTCCAATATGGGCCTGACGTACATGGTGTACGGTGTCGAAATGCAGCGGATATTTGATGTGCGCCTCAGGGGACATGCTCGGTATAATGCTTACTGCAAGATCCTTTTCCTTAAGTAAAGTTTGCAGCCTTTGACCTTTTAGGCTGTACTCCATCAGCGGTCTTCTTTGTCCTTCCCCAAGCTTCATAACTTTTCAATTGAAGAAGTAAGACTCCAATAGTCATTTGCCGGACCAGGCTTGAAACCTGTCTGGATCCCCTTGTAGGCTTACCTGAGCCTCGTCCGCTCGTATTCTCCTCATTAGCTTCACATCATTTGCGAACAGGTACACCTCTAAATCTATCCCTTCCCTCATGTCATTTACATACACTACTAGAAACAGCACCGGACCTAGGCCTGACCCTTGTTGAAACCCACTCGACACATTCACCCACTCTGACACCTCGTCTCGTACCAACACACGTTGTTTCTTTCCTGTCAGGTATCCCTGATTCATTGAAGTACTTTCCCTGCTTTTCCTGCCTGCTCCTCTAACTTTTCAACTAGTCTCTTGTGCGGT
>NC_091301.1:31172923-31184490 GCF_038502225.1 Cherax quadricarinatus | reverse complement strand
AGGGCAGGAAGGAAGCGAGGGCATCAGGTGGCAAAAGGGAGATGGATGAGCAACATGTTACGGATAACAGCGGGGCAGTGGATGGTGAAAGGGTAAAGGGCAGCAAGAGACTGAACCAGAAAGGGCTGAGGGGAGTGCGAAAAGTATCATCAGAGTTTGTGGAGTAAATCAGTCGTTGTCAAGAAGTCAATGAGAGAGTCAGGATTAAAGGAGGGTCCATCAGCAAGAAGGGAAGGTAAAGAGAGAGTAGGAGAACGAAGACGACGTTGGAGGTAAATTCTGCGTGCTCGTTGATAGAGAGGGCAGTCTAACAGAATGTGGCTAATCGATACTGGAACTTGACACTGCTCACAGAGAGGAACAGGGTGCCTCTCCATGAGATACCCATGAGTAAGACGAGTGTGGCCAATGTGAAGGCGGGAGAGAGTGGTCTCCCAACCTCGGCACTGATGACAAGAAGACGGCCAGTAACCTATGCTCGGTTTAATAGAATGAAGTTTGTTACCGAGCAGAGTTGACCAACGTTGTTGCCAACGGGTGCGAAGGTGGGTAGCTATTGCAGCAAAATAGTCCAGAAATGGAACACCTCGATAGGAAATTGGTAGGTCATATACTGCTGACCGCGCAGCAGTGTCTGCCTGTTCATTGCCCTGTACGTCGACATGACCAGGGACCCAACAAAAAACAATATCTTTATGTTTGGTAGAGATACGGCGTAGCCAAAGTTGGATACGGAGAACTAGGGGATGAGATGTATCAAATTTTCGTATAGCCTGTAGAGCACTAAGGGAGTCTGAGACTACTACAAATGATGACACAGGCATAGATGCGATACGAATAAGTGCTGCAAGAATGGCATACAGTTCAGCAGTAAAAATGCTAGCTGAAGATAGTAAATGCCCTCGTACGACGCTGTCCGGAAACACTGCTGCGAATCCGACGCCGTCTGAAGACTTAGAGCCATCTGTGTACACAGCGGTGGCATGAGAATGGGAGTGGAAGTGATCAAGAAAAAGAGAGCGGGAAGCCACCGTAGGCAGTTGAGCTTTCGAGCAAGGGAGTGAGAAAGAACAGACCCGAACAGCTGGAACTTCCCAGGGGGGTAGGGAAAAGTGAGATGCTACATGAACATATAAAGGTGGTAACTGAAGGGAAGACAAGAGTGAAAGTAGGCGAAGAGAAAAGGGACGGAGCAAACAGGGGCGGCGAACGAATAAAGAATGTCTACTAATATCGGTGACCATTCTATAAATGGAAGGATTGTGTAGATCGTGAGAGCGTACATAGTAACGAAGGCAATGGGCATCACGGCGATCAGACAAGGATGGAACATTTGCTTCTGTATAGAGGCTCTCAACAGGGGAAGAGCGAAAAGCACCAAGGCACAAACGTAAGCCTTGGTGATGGATAGAGTTAAGGCTAGAGAGAGTAGCAGGAGAGGCCGCGGAATAAATCTGGTCACCATAATCGAGTTTCGATAAAACGAGGGCTGAATGTAGGCGAAGCAGAGTTCGACGATCAGCTCCCCAGGAAAGATGAGCAAGGGTTTTAAGAAGGTTTAGCCGGCTGTGACAAGTTGCCTTCAGAGAGGTAATGTGAGGTTTCCAGGTTAACCGACGGTCAAAGAGAAGGCCTAGAAACCTGACTGTATCACGTTCGGGGATACGGGAGCCATAGAGATACAAAGGATGATCGGAGATAACAGAGCGTCTAGTGAAAGTAATTTGGTGAGTTTTGGTACTTGAAAATTTAAACCCATGTGTGGTGGCCCAAGTGGAAACACGGTCGACCGCATGCTGGAGAGAAACTGCAATAAGGTGACAGTCAGCGCCTGCACAAGCAATAGCGAAGTCATCAACATAGAGTGATGACCAAATATTGGGTGGAAGAACAGAGGCCAAATCATTTATAGCAAGGAGAAAAAGTGTTGTGCTTAGAACACATCCCTGAGGGACACCTTCAGCTTGGACGAAGTCCGGGGAAAGAACATTATTGACTCGAACACGGAAATGTCTGTCAGTTAAAAAGTTCTTAAGGAAGGATGGTAGATTGCCTCGGAGGCCTAAGGAATGGGCCTGGGCCAAAATATTATACCTCCAAGTTGTGTCATATGCCTTCTCAAGGTCAAAAAATATGGCAATAACTGAGTGATTATTCGCAAAGGCATTACGAACATACGTATCCAAGCGTAGTAAGGGGTCTATGGTAGAACGACCCTTACGAAAGCCATATTGACTAGCGGAGAGACTGTTGTGAGTCTCTAAATACCACATTAAACGTCGATTTACGAGGCGTTCCATCACTTTGCAAACTGCACTTGTAAGAGCGATGGGGCGATAGTGGGAGGCATCATGTCCTGTAGTACCCGGTTTGCGGAAAGGGAGAACAATGGCAGATTTCCACAGCTGGGGAAGAACTCCTTGTGCCCAAATAAGATTGAAGAGGTGTAAGAGGACTACAAGGGCTGACCGATGTAAATGTTGTAACATACGAATATGAATGTCATCAGGCCCAGCTGCCGATGATCGGCAAGCTGAGAGCGTTGCCTCCAGTTCTTGAAGTGTAAAAGGCACATTATACTGTTCTTCTCCGAGAGAAGAAAAGTCCAAGGGTACTAACTCTCTGGCAGACTTTGAGGAAAGAAACGAGGGGCATAGATGGAGCCCTCGGGAAATACGGACCAGATGTGTGCCAAGTTCAATGGCAACGTCGAGAGGGTTTGCTATATCAACACCAGTGACCCGTAGAACAGGAGCCGGGTCAGGAGAGTATTTACCACTCAATTTCCTCACTTTTTTCCAGACTGCACTCATAGAAGAAGCAGAGGTGATGGTGGAAACATAGTCTCGCCAACAAGTGCGTTTAGCTTCACGGATGACACGGCGAGCGATCGCACGCTTCTGCTTAAAATCAACAAGTCTCTCAGCGGTTCTATTGTACCGGTACCTGCCCCATGCAGCACGTTTCAAACGTACTGCACGAGCACAAGCAGGAGACCACCAAGGCACGCACTTCTGAGAATGCCTGCCTGAGGTTTGGGGTATAGAATGAGAAGCTGCGGTATAAACTGATGTCGAGAAGATGTGTAGGAGCTCATCAATGGAGGATGAAGAAGGAACCTCACTAAAAGCAGTGAGGTGTGAGTAAAGATCCCAATTTGCCCGATCAAATTGCCAGCGAGGGCTACGGAAAGGTGGTGAATAGGAAGGAGAAGTAAGAATGATCGGAAAATGATCGCTGTCATGTAAGTCTGGTAGAACAGACCAGGTGAAGTCTAGTGCAGTGGAGGAAGAGCAGACTGATAGATCGATGCAAGAGAGAGTATGAGTACGAGGATCAAAATGGGTGGGAGTACCCGTATTTAAAACATGGAGGGGGTGAGAGGCAAGAAAAGCCTCCAACTGAATGCCACGTGAGTCACAATGAGACCCCCCCCAGAGGAAATGGTGGGCATTAAAATCACCAAGTAACAGAAGTGGTGGTGGTAAGGATGAAACAAGAAAGGCAAAGTCTGGGATAGAAAATGCTCGAGAAGGAGAGAGATATAAAGAACATATTGTAAACCACTTATTCAAGTGGATACGGGCTGCAGTGTAATGCAGCGAGGTATGGACAAATAGTTGACAGTACGGAATATCATTGCGTAGAAGAAGGGCACTTTCATTAAAGGTCCCATCTGAGAAAGGATCCGAAGAATACAATAAATTATAGCCTGAGATAGGTTGGAAAACAGCCGAGTGTAATTTTGGTTCTTGTAAGCAAGCACCAACAGGGGAAAACCTGGAAAGCAACATCTGAAGCTCACCCCGATTACCCCTGAGGCCGCGGATATTCCACTGTAAATAGGCCATGATTGGCGATGAAGAAAATATCAGGAATCTGTAGGTAAAGGCACCTACGGACTAGAGGGGTTAGAAAAGTCAACGTGTGGTGGCATTGGAAGATGTTCAAGTAGCGAAGGAACGGAGCGTTGCGAAGAATGGGGTTGTGAAGATGGAGGAGAGGGAAGAGAAGGAACAGGAAGTGAATCAGTGTCCATTGAAGGGTTAGTCTCTGCAATATATTCTGAAATGGCTTCAAGTGTTTCTGAATTCAAAGATGTATGGGAAACCATATTGGAGATAGGAGGAGGAGGGTGAGTAAAGATTGGGACAGTAATGGACTGTACCAAAGTAGAGGGGGAGGGAAAAGTGTAAGGGACTGGAGATGAAGTGTGGGGGGGGACAGAAGAGGTAGAAACCTGGGAGGTGACAGAAGAGGGAGAAACTTGGGAGGGGACGGGGGTGGAAGGCATAGTACGAGGAGGAGGGTGAATCTCCACACTTGTAATAGAGCCAGAGAGAGGGGAAGAACTAGGTACAGAGACTGGAAAGGTAAAGTGTGGAGGTGGAAGAAGGGAAGGAAGGGGCAAAGAAGATTTGAGCAATGTGGATTTTTTGGACTTCTGAGTAGAGGGGCGATTGGTATTAGGTGTCGTATGAGGTCTTGTCGATACTGGGGCTTGTGAGGAAGGACGCGAAGATGTGAGAACAGACTGAGTTGTAGTCGGGACGTCAGAGCCAAGGACAGCAAAAGGATTAGATGCCGTAGTGGCTATGGGAGGGGTAACAACAGAGGAGGCTGCAGAAGATGGGACCCCAGAAGTGGGGGGACGTTTGGAAACACGAGAATAAGAAACACGGGGTAGTCTCCCTTGGAGGCGGAGATGAGTAACTGCCATAGCATAAGGGAGACCTTCTGCCTCTTTGAGGCAACGGATTTCACGTTCATTTAAGTAGACCTGGCAACAGCGGGAGTACGAAGGGTGAGCTTCATTACAATTAAGGCAAGATGGAGGTTGACTGCAAGATGTATTAGAATGGTCGTCGGCACCACAGACTGGGCATTCGGCCATAGATCTGCAATATTTCGCTGGGTGACCAAAACGCCAGCAATTTCTACATTGTTGCGGTGTAGGTATCACCTTTCGAACTTGTAACCGATGTCCCGCGACATATACAGAGGACGGGAGTTCTCGGCTGTCAAAAGTTAAACGAGCCACATTGCAAGGGTAACGTCTCCGCCCCCGGGCAGGAAGGACATAAGTGTCTACTTTGAGGATTGGGAGATCCTGGAGTTCCAGCTGTTCAAAAATGTCATTGCCACATGACTGGAAATTCTGTTGGACTATGGTATGGGGCAGAATGACAGTACCACTACAAGAATTGAGAGAAAGATGTTTTTCAATAGTGATAGGAGTAGTATCAATATTCGAAAGGAGAGAAACATCATGAGCTTGGGTAGCATTCTGGACAGTGACGATGCGCGTACCGCTCTTGAGAGCGTGAAATGAAATATCTCTGCCAACATGACGCAGGAGCGCTTTGGCAATACTATGGTCAGAAAGGTAGGCAGAAGAAGAAGTTGGTCTTAAAGTAAAGAATTTAGTCCATTGTGTGGTCCGAAACTGAGCGTGGAGAGGGAGTGCTTGACGTGTCGGTCGTTTCCGAGTAGAATGGGAAGGTAACGACGGAGCATCATCAGGAGATTGACGTTGGCGTTTAGGAGTAGGACCGGAGTTGGTCCGGCAGGAAATGGGTGGGCGATTCGAAAATTGCCGTACCGTAGAGGGAGAAGCCGGAAGCATAGTCAAAGGAGAGCGGAGTTCAGACAAATCGAAGGAGTCAGTCGAAGCCCCGGTACCTGAAGCGGGTGAGGAAACAGCACCAGCAAGAGGTACAGGGGCATCAGGAGTGTCCGAAGAGTGGTCTAAACACAAGGCAGGGTCAGAATGGGGTGCGGTATCAAGAAGGGGCCCGGGGGTAGTGGTTTCATGGACTAGGGCTGCCATGGTTAGGTTACTCCTTTGCTTTTTGTTTTTAAGAAAAAAAAAGAAAGAAGAAAAGAAAATAAAAATAAAAAAAAGAATAAAAAAAGGGGGGAGCGGGGAGGAATAGTTCCCAGGAGGAATGAAAGGGCCGGAAATCCCCCTCCGCGCCCAAGAGGACTCGACACCGCTAGTAGCGCAGATGCAGCATGGAACCCGTGCCATACCCTACCCTTCATGCCAGTAAACCAGCAATCTGGGATAGCAACCTCACATCTGCCGAGCTACCTCGGTGGACAAAAGAGAGGGCGGCCGGATATCCACCACAAAGCATACCTCCTTCAGCCACCACCCCCGGAATCCGAAAGGTGGCTTCCAGAGATACACCCGTCGCCCAAAACACACCCAAAGCTACTCCGGGATACCGGAGAGGGATCGGGACATCCCTAGGCAATCCAGATTCCACGGCAAACTACGCCACCGCCAAGAAACCTCAACGGAATGGGATGGACCCCGGTGTCCTTTCCCCTACCTAGGAACTAGCGCGCCTGTGGGAGAAATCACGAAGGCTAAAAAGAGGAAGGGCAAAAGGGAGGGGTGAGGAGGAGGAGGAGGAGTGGAAAAAGGGGAGGATGGGGAGGATGGGATAGGGGAGGGGAGAATGGGGGGTAATTAGGTTCGGTCTGAGGAAGAAGACCGACAGGGCTAATTCCTCAGACCAAGAGCCTCTTCACCACGCCAAGGAGCCCCCCTTGAAGAGGACTGTGCCGAAAGCCTTCGTGCAGTCCAAGAAGATGCAGTCTACCCATCCCTCTATCTCCGGTCTTATTTATGTTATCTTGTGTCGTAGAACTCCAATAGGTTTGTGATGCAGGATTTCCCTTCCCTGAAGCCATGCTGTTTGTCATGTATAAGCACGTTCCTTTCTAGGTGCTCCATCGCTTTTCTAATAATCTCCATAACTTCACAAACTATATATGTCAACGACACAAGTCTGTAATTTAGTGAAGCCTGTCTCCTTAAAAATCGGGATTACATTTGCTGTCTTCCACACCTTAGGCAGTTGCCCCGTCTCGACAGATTTATTGAAGAATGTTGTTAGTGGCACATATACACAGTGCATCTGATGCCTCTCTCAGGACCCAAGGAGAGATAGTATCTGGGCCCTCCGCCTTCAAGGGATCTACTTCCCCTAGCAGTTTCTTCTCCTCTGTTGTGTACAGTGTGTAAATCAATTGCTGGTGCACCCTACAACCTCGGTTTGCTGGAAGCTTCTCTGTCTTCACTGTGAATACCTCCCTGAATTAGTAGTTGAGCTCCTCACATACTTCCTGGTCGTTTCCTGTGAGCTCCCCTTCTTTCTTCCTCAGCATAATTACCTGGTCCTTGCCTGTTGTTTTTCTCTTGATGTGGCTGTATAACAAATCTGGGTCAGATTTTGCTTTTGATGCTATGTCATTGACATAGCATCCGTACATATTCATTTCTGGCTCTTCGGCTCAACTCTCTGTTTTCCTGGGTCCTTTGCATTTTGTACTTTTCCATGCTCTAGCTTCTCTGGCTTCTCCACATCTTCGGGTAAACCTGATCTTCCCGTTGTTTCTGTTGTCCCTTGGTATGAACTTCTCCACTGCCTCCCTGCACTTTGTAATCACGTGTTCCATCATTTCATTTAGTGCCTTTCACTCTAGCTCACTGCACCTTATGTAGGAACTGACTCATACCTGTGTTGTCTCCGTTTTGGAAGTTTGGCTTCTCCCGTCCTTGTACTGCTTTACTCTCCACTCTAACTCTACTTTGTATTCGAATCTCAGGGCCACGTGATCGCTAGCGCCTAGGGGCCTTTTATGTGTGATATCCCCTATGTCTGAACTGTTCAAGGTGAATACGAGGTCCAGCCTTGCTGGGTCATCTCCTCTCTCTCTCTCTGGTTGTGTCCGTAACATGCTGGTACACGAAGTTTTACAGTACCACCTCCAGCATCTTGGGTGGATGCTGGAGGCGTGTTTTTTTTTTTGTGTGTGTGTGTGTACTCACCTATTTGAGGTTGCGGGGGTCGAGTCTTAGCTCCTGGCCCCGCGCGCGCGCGCGCGTGTGTGTGTGTGTGTGTGTGTGTGTACTCACCTATTTGAGGTTGCAGGGGTCGAGTCTTAGCTCCTGGCCCCGCGCGTGTGTGTGTGTGTGTGTGTGTTACAATGACAGGAAGTCAGACATTTGAGTATACATGTATGAACTCTGAGTCATTGTTCACACAAGATCCCATTTTAACATTCTCAGAAAATGTTTGCTGTTCCATCCTGCCACTAAGTCTCCCCTCCCATATCCGGCTATTATTGCTCTGGTTACTCGGCGCACACACACACACACACACACACACACACACACACACACACACACACACACACACACACACACTCACACGCACACACGCTCTCTCGCACACACACGCACACACACACACACACGCACACGCACACACGCACACGCACACACACACGCACACACACACACACACACACACAGAAACAAGAGGCCACAATTGGAAGTTGAAGACACAAATGAGTCAGAGAGATAGTAGGAAGTATTTCTTCAGTCATAGAGTTGTAAGGCAGTGGAATAGCCTAGAAAATGACGTAGTGGAGGCAGGAACCATACACAGTTTTAAGACGAGGTTTGATAAAGCTCATGGAGCGGGGAGAGAGAGGGTCTAGTAGCAACCGGTGAAGAGGCGGGGCCAGGAGCTAGGACTCGACCCCTCCAACCACAAATAGGTGAGTACACACACGCACACACACACACACACACGCACACGCACACACACGCACACACACACACGCACACACACACACACACACACACGCGCACACACACGCACACACAAAATGCAAGGAGGCAGTGGAAAGGTTCATTCCCAAGGGCAACAGTAACAACGGGAAGACCAGAACAAGCCCCTGGTTCACCCGACGGTGTAAGGAGGCAAAAACAAAGTGCAATAGAGAATGGAAAAAGTACAGAAGGCAGAGAACACACGAAAATAGGGAGATCAGTCGCAGAGCCAGGAATGAGTACGCACAGGTATGGAGGGAGGCCCAGCGACAGTATGAAAATGACATAGCATCGAGAATCAAGACTGACCCGAAACTGTTGTATAGCCACATCAGGAGGAAGACAACAGTCAAAGACCAGGTGATCAGATTAAGGACAGAAGGTGGAGAACTCACAAGAAATTATCAGGAGGTATGTGAGGAGCTGAACAGGAGATTTAAGGAAGTTTTTACAGTAGAGACAGGAAGGGCTGTGGGAAGACAGAACAGAAGGGAACATCAAGAGGGAATATACCAACAAGTGTTGGATGACATACGAACAACTGAGGTGGAGGTGAAGAAGCTCTTAAGTGACCTTGACACCTCAAAGGCGATGGGACCGGACAACATCTCCCCATGGGTCCTTAGAGAAGGAGCAGAGATGCTGTGTGTGCCTCTAACCACAATCTTCAACACATCCCTTGAAACTGGGCAACTACCTGAGAAATGGAAGACAGCTAATGTAGTCCCCATATTTAAGAAAGGAAACAGAAACGAGGCACTAAACTACAGACCTGTGTCTCTGACATGTATTGTGTGCAAAGTCATGGAGAAGATTATCAGGAGGAGAGTGGTCGAACACCTGGAAAGGAACAAGATTATAAATGAAACCCAGCATGGGTTCATGGAAGGCAAATCTTGTATCACAAACCTCCTGGAGTTTTATGACAAGGTAACAGAAGTAAGACATGAGAGAGAGGGTTGGGTAGATTGCGTTTTCCTAGACTGCAGGAAGGCCTTTGACACAGTTCCCCACAAGAGATTAGTGCAGAAGCTGGAGGATCAGGCACACGTAAAAGGAAGGGCACTGCAATGGATAAGGGAATACCTGACAGGGAGGCAGCAACGAGTCATGGTACGTGAAGAGGTATCACAGTGGGCGCCTGTTACGAGCGGGGTCCCACAGGGGTCAGTTCTAGGACCAGTGCTATTTTTGATATATGTGAACGACATGATGGAAGGAATAGACTCTGAAGTGTCCCTGTTCGCAGATGACGTGAAGTTGATGAGAAGAATTAAATCGGACGAGGATGAGGCAGGACTGCAAAGAGACCTGGAGAGGCTGGACATGTGGTCCAGTAACTGGCTTCTCGAATTCAATCCAGCCAAATGCAAAGTCATGAAGATTGGGGAGGGGCAAAGAAGACCGCAGACAGAGTATAGGCTAGGTGGACAAAGACTACAGACCTCACTCAGGGAGAAAGACCTTGGGGTGACCATAACACCGAGCACATCACCGGAGGCACACATCAACCAAATAACCGCTGCAGCATACGGGCGCCTGGCAAACCTGAGAATAGCGTTCCGATACCTTAATAAGGAATCGTTCAAGACACTGTACACTGTGTATGTTAGGCCCATACTGGAGTATGCAGCACCAGTCTGGAACCCACACCTGGTCAAGCACGTCAAGAAGTTAGAGAAAGTACAAAGGTTTGCAACAAGGCTAGTCCCAGAGCTCAAGGGAATGTCGTACGAGGAAAGGTTAAGGGAAATCGGACTGACGACACTGGAGGACAGAAGGGTCAGGGGAGACATGATAACGACATACAAGATACTGCGGGGAATAGACAAGGTGGACAGAGATAGGATGTTCCAGAGAGGGGACACAGGGACAAGGGGTCACAACTGGAAGCTGAAGACTCAGACGAGTCACAGGGACGTTAGGAAGTATTTCTTCAGTCATAGAGTTGTCAGCAAGTGGAATAGCCTAGCAAGTGAAGTAGTGGAGGCAGGAACCATACATAGTTTTAAGAAGAGGTATGACAAAGCTCAGGAAGCAGAGAGAGAGAGGATCCAGTAGCGATCAGTGAAGAGGCGGGGCCAGGAGCTGAGTCTCGACCCCTGCAACCACAATTAGGTGAGTACAATTAAGTGAGTACACGCACACACACACACGCACACACACACACACACGCACGCACACACACACACACACACACACACACACACATGCACACACACACATACACACACACACGGGACAGACCAGATGGGGACACCAGCAAGGAATACACCAACAAGTGTTGGACGACATACATACAGATGAGGAGGAGGTGAAGAAACTGCTAAGGGACATCGATACCTCAAAGGCAATGGGACCGGACAACATCTCCCCGTGGGTCCTTAGAGAGGGAGCAGATATGTTGTGCATGCCACTTACCACAATCTTCAACACGTCCCTGGAAACTGGGCAACTACCTGAGGTATGGAAGACGGCAAATGTAGTTCCCATTTTTAAAAAAGGAGACAGAAAAGAGGCACTAAACTATAGACCTGTGTCATTGACGTGTATAGTATGCAAAATTATGGAGAAGATTATCAGGAGGAGAGTGGTGGAGCACCTGGAACGGAACAAGAGTATAAATGCCAACCAGCACGGATTCACGGAAGGCAAATCCTGTGTCACAAACCTTCTGGAGTTTTATGATAAAATAACAGAAGTAAGACACGAGAGAGAGGGGTGGGTTGATTGCATCTTCTTGGACTGCAAGAAGGCCTTTGACACAGTTCCTCACAAGAGATTAGTGCAGAAGCTAGAGCATCAGGCGCATATAACAGGAAGGGCACTGCAATGGATCAGAGAATACCTGACAGGGAGGCAACAACGAGTCATGGTACGTAATGATGTATCACAGTGGGCACCTGTGACGAGCGGGGTCCCACAGGGGTCGGTC
>NC_091301.1:31127923-31165423 GCF_038502225.1 Cherax quadricarinatus | reverse complement strand
GGGGGGGTGGAGGAGTGGCGTTGCTGATCAAAAATCGCTGGAATTTTGATGAGCTGGAGAGAGGAGATAGCGGAGAAGAAAGTGATTACATAGTGGAAACACTTCACTCTGGAGGTCCCAAGGTGGTAATAGCAGTGATGTATAACCCACCACAGAACAGCAGGAGGCCAAGGCAAGAGTACGACGAGAGCAATAGAGCGATGGTTGACACACTGGCTAGAGTGGCCAGAAGAGCTCATGCATGCAGTGCAAAGCTCCTGATCATGGGTGACTTTAACCACAAGGAGATCGATTGGGAGAACTTGGACCCACATGGGGGCCAAGATACATGGAGGGCTAAGATGATGGAGGTGGTACTGGAGAACTTCATGTACCAACACGTAAGGGACACTACAAGAGAGAGAGGAGAGGATGAACCAGCAAGGCTGGACTTAGTATTCACCTTCAGTAGTGCAGATATCGAGGACATCACATATGAAAGACCCCTTGGGGCCAGTGACCATGTGGTTTTAAGCTTCGAATACACAGTAGAGCTACAAGTGGAGGGAGAAGCAGGAAGGCCAGGACGAATGAAGCCAAACTACAAGAAAGGGGACTACACAGGAATGAGGAACTACCTGAACGGGGTTCAGTGGGACAGAGAACTGGCAGGGAAGCCAGTTAATGAGATGATGGAATATGTAGCAACAAAATGCAAGGAGGCTGAGGAGAGGTTTGTACCCAAGGGTAACAGGAGTAATGAAAAAGCCAGGATGAGCCCATGGTTTACCCAAAGGTGCAGGGAGGCGAAAACCAAGTGTGCTAGGGAATGGAAGAAATATAGAAGGCAAAGGACCCAGGAGAATAAGGAGAACAGTCGTAGAGCCAGAAACGAATATGCACAGATAAGAAGGGAGGCCCAAAGACAATATGAAAATGACATAGCAGCGAAAGCCAAATCTGACCCGAAACTGTTGTACAGCCACATCAGGAGGAAAACAACAGTCAAGGACCAGGTAATCAGGCTAAGGAAGGAAGGAGGAGAGACAACAGGAAATGACCGTGAAGTATGTGAAGAACTCAACAAGAGATTCAAAGAAGTGTTCACAGAGGAGACAGAAGGGACTCCAGAAAGACGGAGAGGTGGGGCACACCACCAAGTGCTGGACACAGTGCACACAACCGAGGAAGAAGTGAAGAGGCTTCTGAGTGAGCTAGATACCTCAAAGGCAATGGGGCCAGATAACATCTCCCCATGGGTATTGAGAGAGGGAGCAGAGGCGCTATGTGTACCCCTAACAACAATATTCAATACATCTATCGAAACAGGGAGATTGCCTGAGGCATGGAAGACAGCAAATGTAGTCCCAATCTTTAAAAAAGGAGACAGACATGAAGCGTTAAACTACAGACCAGTGTCACTGACATGTATAGTATGCAAAATCATGGAGAAGATTATCAGGAGAAGAGTGGTGGAACACCTAGAAAGGAATGATCTCATCAACAGCAGCCAGCATGGTTTCAGGGACGGGAAATCCTGTGTCACAAACCTACTGGAGTTCTATGACATGGTGACAGCAGTAAGACAAGAGAGAGAGGGGTGGGTGGATTGCATTTTCTTGGACTGCAAGAAGGCGTTTGACACAGTTCCCCACAAGAGATTGGTGCAAAAACTGGAGGACCAAGCAGGGATAACAGGGAAGGCACTACAATGGATCAGGGAATACTTGTCAGGAAGACAGCAGCGAGTCATGGTACGTGGCGAGGTGTCAGAGTGGGCACCTGTGACCAGCGGGGTCCCGCAGGGGTCAGTCCTAGGACCAGTGCTGTTTCTGGTATTTGTGAACGACATGACGGAAGGAATAGACTCTGAGGTGTCCCTGTTTGCAGATGACGTGAAGTTGATGAGAAGAATACACTCGATCGAAGACCAGGCAGAACTACAAAGGGATCTGGACAGGCTGCAGACCTGGTCCAGCAATTGGCTCCTGGAGTTCAATCCCACCAAGTGCAAAGTCATGAAGATTGGGGAAGGGCAAAGAAGGCCGCAGACGGAGTACAGTCTAGGGGGTCAGAGACTACAAACCTCACTCAAGGAAAAAGATCTTGGGGTGAGTATAACACCAGGCACATCTCCTGAAGCGCACATCAACCAAATAACTGCTGCAGCATATGGGCGCCTAGCAAACCTCAGAACAGCATTCCGACATCTTAATAAGGAATCGTTCAGGACCCTGTACACCGTATACGTTAGGCCCATATTGGAGTATGCGGCACCAGTTTGGAACCCACACCTAGCCAAGCACGTAAAGAAACTAGAGAAAGTGCAAAGGTTTGCAACAAGACTAGTCCCAGAGCTAAGAGGTATGTCCTACGAGGAGAGGTTAAGGGAAATCAACCTGACGACACTGGAGGACAGGAGAGATAGGGGGGACATGATAACGACATACAAAATACTGAGGGGAATTGACAAGGTGGACAAAGACAGGATGTTCCAGAGTTTGGACACAGTAACAAGGGGACACAGTTGGAAGCTAAAGACACAGATGAATCACAGGGATGTTAGGAAGTATTTCTTCAGCCACAGAGTAGTCAGTAAGTGGAATAGTTTGGGAAGCGATGTAGTGGAGGCAGGATCCATACATAGCTTTAAGCAGAAGTATGATAAAGCTCACGGCTCGGGGAGAGTGACCTAGTAGCGATCAGTGAAGAGGCGGGGCCAGGAGCTCGGACTCGACCCCCGCAACCTCAACTAGGTGAGTAACTAGGTGAGTACACACACACACACACACACACACCAAAGAAGCATAGGCCAAGTGTATATCAGCATGTGTCTTTGACAAGTGTTAAGCAACTAACAAAAGATGTACCTCAGATTCCAACGACCAAGTTAGAGTGTAGGTGAACTGGGGCGTTAATGACTCTAGTGTATAATATGTTCTTGGGTAAGTTTAGAGTATAGTGAAACACCATGACCAGTAAGTCAACAAAACACTTATGAACTAATTTTTTAGGGAAAAAAATATCCCCTCAGCAATTAATTACAGATAGACAAGTTTTGACGTATGAACCCTGAAATATGTCTTAAACCTAACACAGGTATAATAGACTATATAAACTGCACACGACAACACAACAACAATATAAGAGAATCCTAGAATAAAACAGTAGTTACAATAGACAATAGCTGACAAGGAACATAAATCTAGACAGGACACGTATCATTCTTAATATCACATATGGTTATATGGATCGACTGTCTACAAGGGAATGTAAGCTACTGATGTCATAAATCTGTTGATACTAAGCCAATTATAATTTTTAAACCTAGTAAAAATGAAAGATGACCTTCCCAGACACATCTACTTGTGTTATGTGCTACATCAAACTTGTGATCTCGTCACACAGTAAAGACTGCTGGCGACCTTCGTCTCTGTGGTATGCCAGACACGACAAACACAGATACGCATTATCAAAGATTCGTATGTTATAATATTTATCGAAGCTGGAAATTAAAAAAAAAAACGCAGTGGGGGTAAAACAAAACATATATGTTAGTACCCATCGAGAGTCTGAGGGATAACCATCTTACGAATCTTTGAAAATCCACAGACAGTAACGCTGGCGTATTCTCAACAAATGACGGATGTTCGTGTATTTACGGATATTAGAGCCAGCCGAGACTAAACTTCCTTTTAAGTGGACTGTTGAGGCAACTTTTCTGAAGCATGAAGTGCTCGAGGACATGATAGAAGTGGTGGCGGACGGAGGTGAGTGGATACGTCACGTCAGCGTACACCTACAGGAGTATAAAAGGTAGTGTAAAACTTGCGTGTGGTGAGCGACCTCTGCTACTGTGTACTCTTCCCATAACTATGTAAATACATTCATTAACTGCAGGGTTATTAACTCTTATATTTATTTATTTATTTATATCGAAGAAAATATAAGTTAATTAAAAATATTTTAAACTTAATGTCGAAAAGCTATGCAAAAAATAAGTAAAGTATATAACAGTAAAAACAAATGAAAAGTGAACTGAAATAAAGAATACAAGAATACACTAGATTATATTGATGAAGAAATAAAGAATAGAAATATACACTACATTATATTAATGAGGCAATAAATGAGAAGAAGAGAGAAGTGAGTATAACAGCTGATGATGGGACTCACACTACTCACAATACTACCTAAATATTTATTATTTATTATAAGAAGATATATCTACTTACCATTTACATTTTTAATAAATTATTTATTTGTAAAGGTTAAGCAATGTATTTGTTTTTATTCAATAAATGAATCAGCTTAAAAAAACAACAAACTTTACGTATAATAATCAACTAATTTGAAAAAATAAGACAATTATAATTTACAAAATTATAATTTATCTTGGTGGACCCAGACGACTGTGTGAGGATGGTGGGGAGGAGGGGAGTGTGAGGATGGTGGGGAGGAGGGGAGTGTGAGGATGGTGGGGAGGAGGGGAGTGTGAGGATAGTGGGGAGGAGGGGAGTGTGAGGATAGTGGGGAGGAGGGGAGTGTGAGGATGGTGGGGAGGAGGGGAGTGTGAGGATGGTGGGGAGTAGGGGAGTGTGAGGATGGTGGGGAGGAGGGGAGTGTGAGGATAGTGGGGAGGAAGGGATGGGGTGGGGATGGTGGGGAGGGGGACTCTTTAGATAATTTATAAAATAACATACACTTGATGGAAGGCGAAGAGAACACCCGAGGCAACTAATATAAACACAGTCAACTCTAGCCAGTCTCTGGGGAGTTGCTTCAGGTGTTGTGCAGACCAACGGCTGGTTAACACGCAGTCTGCATCACAACTCAGGTTTACTCTATGTATTCACGCTCACTACGTTAACAATGTTATTACTTAGACTTGATTTGGTTTGTTTGTTAGGTTATGTTAACTTTAGTATAATTTGATTACATTTAGTTTGTAGGTCCGTATTTCCTATACTGATGTACTGTGAGAGTACTGTTGTACCACTGTAACTTCAAGTATTTAATGTGATTCTTTGTCCAGCTCTCAGTAGATCATAAGGAGGACATTAATTAAGGCTTATGAAGCCTTTCTCACTGACTTACTATCATGCCAAGCTGCTGGGGAAATTCTTGTAGAAAGACTGACATATGACTTATGCTCCACTGACGTCTTCATTAAGCAAAAAGCCAGATGGCACAAGAAGTGCGGGTAGAATTTCCGAAAGGACAGATTGCAGTATTTTCTGCCTTCGAGTTCAACCTAAGAAACAAGTCACAAGAATGGCAAGATGAGCCGGGGTGCCAGGAGCTGTAATTCCGAAGTTATACTTGTTTTGTAATAAATAGGGGGCCTGATAAATTAGACACATGTGCAAATCTTGGGAATCTTTACTGAGGAAACGTTTCGCCACACAGTGGCTTCATCAGTCTATACAAAGAAGAATCTTGAAAAACAGGAGGAGAATGAGGAAATCAGTCCCTCAACCTTGAGTCGATGTGGTCAGTCCATTAATCTTGAATAGATACCCAAGATTTGCACGTGTGTCTAATTTATCAACGTGTCGGTTCTCTGAACTATTCATCTACAAATAGGGAGCCTAGAATCGACCCCTCCATGATTTCTAACTCAGTCTTACTGTGATTCCTCACACATTGAAACATTAAATGATGAATCATTCATGACTGTATCTTATTTGGTTACTACGATATGTATCACAACGGGAGCATGCAATTTTCATAGGCCTACAGGGTTTCATGGAAGGGGGGGGAGTACCCTGGAATTTTGTTTTGCCTTGCTTTGAGATCGAACAGATTCATGACCCAAAGAATCTGGAAAATACCCCGGAGGAGGGGGGGGGGAGGGGACTATAACCTGCCGTCTGATTGACGACACAAGTGAATCAGTCACGTCCATTAAACTGTTGCACCTCTCACCAGGCACCTGTATGAAAGTCACTATCCTCAAGCATCTGCTCTACATAGATCATGGCTAAGGGAGTCGAACACTTTCTATCTAGGCTATGGAAATCAACACCTTCCATCAAGGTTAATTAGAATTATCTCTCCACGTCTTCCGTTGTTTCCAGTATAAGAGTCACCTCTATATTCGACTGGAAAAGTGCGACGCGCAGGCGAAGGTTTGGTTAACAAGGTGTTCCACAAGTATCTTACTTATGACATGTGTGCGCTTCTTGCGGTCACAGCAGAAGTGGTCACTCATCATGACTGTTGTGCCGCATCACCAGCTTACAGAAGCTTCGCGTGCCACACACTTTATGCATGTAAAAATTTAAATATTTAATAATAGCTTAAATTCATGTTTTCTATTTATACATTGGAAATATTGATGAAAATGCAAGCAGTACTTTCAGTATTAAAGTCCTGTGTTGCCTCATTTTCTTACAGTGCAGATTACTGCTGCAAGTTGTCCATCACTCGTAGCACATCTAAGCTTTGACTTGTCTACTTTCATCATAAAAAATATCAATTTTTAAAGTGACGGACGAGTAAGCCATCTGAAGGCTTCGGTCAGATGACCAAAAGCTGCAGTAGCGGGCCATCATAAACTAAGACCCTCGTCAGGAACCACTTGTCCTGTTTTCTGATGAATTTTACCTAACTTGATCTAGTTTTCATTAAAAAAAATGTCTAGTCACATTTATTTGACTCTAATAATTCAAAAGCTCATTAAGCATAATTTTTTAATTTTGGAAATGGCTACAAAATCAATGAATCACATTACAGGTGCTCGTTATAATCAGTAAAGTTGAAATGTGAGGTGACACCTTATTTTCTGCCTGACCACATACAAGAAGTAATTTTTTGTCATAAATGTCCTTTCTTTGTAGTTTTTAATTGAGTTCGTTGATGTGATCCATCGTATCAACGATGATGCGAGATCAGCCAAGTCACAGCATTCACCTGCACTAAATTAAACTATATTACACATCTAACCTAAAAGACAATATTAAGTACGTCAAGCGCTGCTGTCAGGTCCTAATGCTACGTCACTACACAACACCCGCTCCGTCACTGCATAAGACTCGCTTCACATTACAACAGCATCAAATAAATATGAATCCTTTCTTAAATTCGAAGCGCTGTAAATATTCCTAAAATACTAGACACATCCTGCCCAACACTGGTTAGCTACATCTTGGGAGGAATTAACTGGCTAGCAAGGTCGTCTTACAACACTACTAACAAAGACTTAGAACCAGTGTCATTACTCGACGTCACATGGTATCTTCAACTGGAATAAGTAAGAAAAATATACTTCTGCTATAAGAAGATGTATCTGCGGTTTGTGATCTTACAGGTTAAGGCTGCAATACAAGATTATATAGTTTGGGTGATCTCCGCCTGTCGTATAGTAAGAGGACATGAGTTACGTTCTGTATACAGCTTCATCATGACTTGATACAGTTTTACGTAGAAAGAAACGTTGGTACTTGTATTTTTGTCGGATGTGTGATGTGGATGTGTTGATGTGGGAGAGTGTATGTAGCAGACGTAACCTACCACATGAGTGAAGTAGGACTCCTGGGAGATGAGGGCGTGTGCCATGAGAAAGGCGTGGTGCGCGGCTGGATCCCGGGTGCCATGGGCCAGCAGGACGCGGTTGGCACCTAGATGAGGTGCCAGACGGGTCAGGTCACTGTCCTCATAACGACGCCCCGACCCCTCACTCTCAGCTGACCCCAGCTGACGCTCTGCCCAGAACGAACCTATTGCAGGAAGGTGTTAGCAGGGTATAACTCGAAATATGCATTTCCATTTTAGATTAGTTACAACAATTTATACATTCTAGGTCTAACAGCCTACTATTAGTTACTGTAATGTTAACACTGTTAGTTTACAGAAGAACGGAAAATATTTTATCGTATATTTAACAAAGTATATGGAATAGGTAGTAAGTTACTAAATGCTGTAAAGAGTTTTTATGAGGATAGTGAGGCTCAGGTTAGGGTATGTAGAAGAGAGGGAGAATACTTCCCGGTAAAAGTAGGTCTTAGACAGGGATGTGTAATGTCACCATGGTTGTTTAATATATTTAAAGATGGGGTTGTAAAAGAAGTAAATGCTAGGGTGTTCGGGAGAGGGGTGGGATTAAATTATGGGGAATCAAATTCAAAATGGGAAATGACACAGTTACTTTTTGCTGATGATACTGTGCTTATGGGAGATTCTAAAGAAAAATTGCAAAGGTTAGTGGACGAGTTTGGGAGTGTGTGTAAAGGTAGAAAGTTGAAAGTGAACATAGAAAAGAGTAAGGTGATGAGGTTATCAAATGATTTAGATAAAGAAAAATTGGATATCAAATTAGAGAGGAGGAGTATGGAAGAAGTGAATGTTTTCAGATATTTGGGAATTGACGTGTCAGCGGATGGATTTATGAAGGATGAGGTTAATCATAGAATTGATGAAGGAAAAAGGCGAGTGGTGCGTTGAGGTATATGTGGAGACAAAAAACGTTATCTATAGAGGCAAAGAAGGGAATATATGAAAGTATAGTAGTACCAACACTCTTATATGGATGTGAAGCTTGGGTGGTAAATGCAGCAGCGAGGAGACGGTTGGAGGCAGTGGAGATGTCCTGTCTAAGGGCAATGTGTGGTGTAAATATTATGCAGAAAATTCGGAGTGTGGAAATTAGGAGAAGGTGTGGAGTTAATAAAAGTATTAGTCAGAGGGCAGAAGAGGGGTTGTTGAGGTGGTTTTGTCATTTAGAGAGAATGGATCAAAGTAGAATGACATGGAGAGCATATAAATCTGTAGGGGAAGGAAGGCGGGGTAGGGGTCGTCCTCGAAAAGGTTGGAGGGAGGGGGTAAAGGAGGTTTTGTGGGCGAGGGGCTTGGACTTCCAGCAGGCGTGCATGAGCGTGTTAGATAGGAGTGAATGGAGCCGAATGGTATTTGGGACCTGACGTGCTGTTGGAATGTGAGCAGGGTAACATTTAGTGAAGGGATTCAAGGAAACCGGTTATTTTTAAATAGCCAGACTTGAGTCCTGGAAATGGGAAGTACAATGCCTGCACTCTAAAGGAGGGGTTTGGGATATTGGCAGTTTGGAGGGATATGTTGTGTATCTTTATAAATGTTTCTAAACTGTTGTATCTGAGCACCTCTGCAAAAACAGTGATTATGTGTGAGTGAGGTGAAAGTGTTGAATGATGAAAGCATTTTCTTTTTGGGGATTTTCTTTCTTTTTTGGTCACCCTGCCTTGGTGGGAGACGGCCGACTTGTTAAAAAAAATTAACAAAATTCATATTGATGGAGGCACTGTCCTAGGAAGAGGCAGGTGCGGATAATATGTACAATCTGTTAATATTAGAAAAAAATTTTGATGCATATAAAATTATATGGAAGAAATCACAATAAAAAGCGTGATTGCGAATATGAAAAAGATACCAAAGTGAAAATAGGAATTAAAACCTGAACGCTTTCATGTACTTACACACATCCTCTGAAGATGTGTAAGCACATGAAAGTGCTCAAGTTTTATTTACTATTTTCACAATAGTATTTTTTTCATAAAAGAATATATAACGATCAGTTAAGGCTCTCCAATGTAATATATATATATATATATATATATATATATATATATATATATATATATATATATATATATATATATATATATATATATATATATATATATGTCGTGCCGAATATGTAAAACTGGTCAATTAGCAAGAGCTCATTTAAAATTAAGTCTTTTCTAAAATTTTCTCTTATACGTTTAAAGATATATTTTTTTCATTAATGTTAATGTAAAAAATTTTAATTTTGCTCCAAAAGAATCTTAGAAAACTTACCTAACCTTATTATAACAAGAACAATTTATTTTAGCCTAACCCAACTAAATATATTTTAGATTTGTTTACAATAATTTAATACTAAACAACCACAGTGAAATATATTTTTTTCGTTAGGTTCAGAATGGCTTTGGCGAAATTATTGCATACACAAATTTTCACTTGTCCTATATGGCAAGATGAGCGTTGCTATTTAAGCCAAGATCGCAAGTTCTGTCTATTCGGCACGACATATATATATATATATATATATATATATATATATATATATATATATATATATATATATATATATATATATATATACAGTATGATAATTCTGTACTGCGTCTGGACGAAGCTGACTGCTCCGTGGTAGTATTTTCTTCGTCAGGTGAAATATCTCCTGAAGCTGTTCTTGGTCATATGATGACCTACTCGCTGGCTAAGCAACTACTGGAGTACTGTATCATGCTGGGTATCACCCCACTTAAAACAATAACAATTCACATTGTATCCTACTTGTACACAGGTCTGGGTGAATATTTCACTGACCATGGGCACGCCAGTCGACCACTGGGTTGACTGCAGCTACACACTTCAGCAAGTCAGGGGCCAGGGCAGCAGCATCCAGGGCTAGTGAGGCTCCAGAACCCCAACCCCACACACCAACGTTCACTCTGTCCAGGAAGGTGAACTGACTCAGCATCTTCCTGTAAAACAAACATGCCATGCTAACACTAACTGAAATATAATTTTCAGTATTTTCTAAATGTTCATGAGGAAATATATATAGTTGCAAAATTTTTAGCATCATCTAGGAAAGTTACTAATATTGGTCTAATTATCAACTGTAGATAAATACATATTATTATCAACACACAATTTTAATTCTCCTCTTGAAACTTAACATGTAATGTAAACTTGGTCAGCAATACAACAATGCAATACAAGCATTCGTAAAATTGATGAATTAGACACACGTGCAACATCTGAGTTTCTTTCTTTGCAGACGTTTCGCCATCCAGTGGCTTTATCAACACAAATTCAAGAACATAATGGGAAGAGAGTAAAAAAAATCAAGAGGATATAATGAGTGTCTGAGCCTCGGAGTTGGTGAGGAGCACCACGCTACGGTGCTTTTCTTTTGTACATAGTTCTACAGTCTTCCCATTATGTTCTTGAACATATTGACTCCAGGCTCAGGGACTGATTACCTCCAACTCCTACACATCTTCCACCTTTCTCTGCATCGGACTGAAGAAGCCACTGTATGGCAAACGTTTTTAGACTAAGGATACCCAAATGTTACACAAGTGTCTCATCAATTTCTCGGTTTTCTAAATCGTTTAATCACAACCTTCTCTTTCTAGTTTATCTTGAAAATAGTGTGTACAGCCTGGCTCACCAGAGACCGAGTCGCTACTAGAAGACGAAGGATCGAGCCTCCCATACCGTGTGAGCAAAATCAGTTCCATACAATGCAATGTCTGGAACTGATCAAGTGGAACTTCAAGAGCACATAAGTTCCCTCATCTTCTAATAACATGTTCACTTTTCCACCATAATCTACCTTGTCCATAATTACTATCGCATTTGTTTTGTCTCTTTCGTAAAGTCCAGGATCTTTACTTAATTCATGGTATAACTTAACGAATCTTTGAGGACAATTATGTTGTGGAGGTCTGAGCTCAGACCTCCACAACACAATCGTTCTCTAAGTAAAATTATACCACGAATTAAGGAAAGATCTTGGACTTTACGAAAGAGACAAAACAAATGCGATAGTAATTATGGACAAGGTAGATTATGGTGGAAAAATGAACATGTTATTAGAAGATGAGGGAACTTAGGTGCTCTTGAAGAGCTTTAGTGTTGAGAAGCAACTCACTGTATAACTCTGGACTGGTACTTTGCCAGGGTGTGTGTGGAGGCTCTGGTGGAGGGGTCGCCGCCCCACAGCTCCACCTTGGCGTGTACTACCTGGTGACCTGACGACAGGTACTCCTTCCACCCGAGGTGCCACAGTCGCTCCTCCACATTCTGCTCCCCTGGTCCGATCCTGTACAAACATACACACAAATCAAAGAAAACCTGGAGTTTACCTGGAGAGAGTTCCGGGGGTCAACGCCCCCGCGGCCCGGTCTGTTTGTAAATGATGATATAGTGGAAGGTTGATATTATATTTATCTGTGTTTACCATTTCGTTTTTTCTCTCCTCTTCTATAATCCCTTTTAAGTTTTTGTTTTTTCCTGCACTGTATAGTCTCACTGTTCTAATATATATGGCCTGGTGGCTAACGCTTTCGCTTCACACGGCGAGGGCCTGGGTTCGATTTCCAGCCAGAGTAGAAACACTGGGGGTGTTTCTTTACACCAGTAAAATGGGTACCTGGGTGTTAGTCGACTGGTGTGGGTCGCATCCTGGGACACTGACCTAATTTGCCCGAAATGCTGAGTATAACAAGCGGCTTTCTATATAGTAGTATGTCACTGATGTCAGCTAGGACTGTATACCTTGTACATGTACTTGTAGTAAATAAAGATATTATTATTATTATTATTATTATTATTATTATTATTATTTCACAATGCTGAAGGTTCAAACCAACAAACTCCGACAAGAAACCCTAACGAAGACCATCGAGAACGTCATGACGAATTCTACAAGTGGTGTAATGCTACCTGGCGAATTTGAGTCGACTACTCGGAGCATCACTACGGACGACGCCAAGGAAGGTAAAAACATTGTTGTTGTTGGGGATAGTCAGATTAGGTACATGGATAGGGCATTCTGTTTGAAGGATAGGAGTAGGAGGCAGAGAGTGTGTTTTCCTGGGGCTGGGATGAAGGATATTGTTAGCCGTCTGGATGACATCATGAGAGGTAATGGGAGCAATCCTATTATCTGTCTCAGTGCTGGAGGCAACGATGTTGGCAGACGTAGGAGTGAGGACCTGATTAGCAGGTATAGGTCAGCAATAGAGATAATTAGGAAGAAGGGTGGGAAACCTGTCATATGTGGCATTTTGCCAAGGAGAGGAGTTGGAAATGAATGGTTGTCCAGAGCAATTGGTGTCAATTGCTGGTTGGACAAATACTGTAAGGAAAATGCGGTAACATTCATTGACAACTGGGACCTCTTCTATGGCAGAAATGACATGTATGCCAGGGATGGGGTTCACTTGTCTAGGTGTGGGGTGGGAGCACTGGCCAACGCAGTGGAGGGAGCTGTTAGGTCTTTAAACTAGGAATAGTTAGTGGTATGGGTTTCTGCGGGAAAACTGTGAAGTCTCAGGGTAGTAATATGAGTACTAGGAGAACTAGTAATAGGCAAAATGAGGTGGATATCGGAAGGCCAGTGGCACTAATTGACAAGGACAGTAATAGGTTTAGTGGAATAACAGAAAGGAGCAGGAATGATAAAGAGAAAGGAGGGTCCTTAAGTATATATTACACAAATAGTCGCAGTGCTAGGAATAAGATGGACGAGTTGAGACTAGTTGCTAGTGCAGGTAACATAGATGTATTTGCCATTACCGAGACGTGGTTTAATTCAAAAAGTCGGGACATGCCTGCAGAATGTCACATTCAGGGTTTCAAATTGTTCCAAGTAGATAGAAGTATCGGGAAGGGGGGTGGGGTGGCATTGTATGTCCGAGATCGCTTGAACTGTTGCATTAAAACGGGTATTAAGTCTGAAGTAACACATACAGAGTCTGTTTGGATAGAATTTTCAGAGGGGCATGAAAAATTAACTTTAGGTGTGATATACCGTCCCCCAAATTTAGATAGGGACCAGGGAAGACTACTATGGGAGGAAATTGTTAGGGCCACAAGGCACGATAATGTAGTAATTCTAGGAGACTTTAACTTTAGTCATATTGATTGGAAGTTCTTGACTGGGAATTTAGAATCATACGACTTCTTAGAAGTAGTTCAGGATTGTTTTCTGAAGCAGTTTGTGACAGAACCTACAAGGGGTAATAACCTGCTTGACTTAGTTCTGGCAAACAATGAATCCCTTGTTAATAATTTAGAAGTTTCAGAAGAACTGGGTGCTAGCGACCACAAATCAATTACATTTAGAATTGAATGGAAGTATGATAGTAGGGATAACTCAGTAACAGTCCCAGATTTTCGCTTAGCAGATTACGATGGGCTTAGAGAACACTTATCATCTGTTGACTGGGGTAACGAAGAGAGCTATCAATATGACAGTTTTCTGAACACAATACATGCTGCTCAAAGAACATTTATCCCTTATAAAGAAATTAGATCAAATAGAAATGACCCAAAATGGATGAATAATAGGCTGAAATATCTACTAGGGCATAAGAAAGGAATTTATAGGCGTATCAAAAGAGGCGAGGGTCATCTTATGAATCAGTATATTGACACTAAGAGGGACATTAAAAAGGGGATAAGAAAAGCTAAAAGGGACTATGAAATTAAAGTTGCTAGGGATTCTAAAACTAACCCAAAAAGTTTTTTCCAGGTATATAGAACAAAAGTCAGAGATAAGATAGGTCCCCTTAAAAATAACTATGGGCATCTTACTGACAAAGAGAATGAAATGTGCTCGATTTTAAATAATTATTTTCTCTCGGTTTTTACTCAGGAAGACACTAGTAGTGTTCCGGTAATTAATTTTTATAGTGGGCCAGAAGAAGATAAATTATGTAACATCATAGTCACTAGTGAAATGGTTGTGAAGCAGATAGACCGACTGAAGCAAAATAAGTCACCGGGTCCTGATGAGGTTTTTTCAAGGGTTCTAAAGGAATGCAAAATGGAAGTCTGTGAACCATTAACTAATATTTTTAATTTATCTCTTCAAACAGGTGTAGTGTCTGATATGTGGAAGATGGCTAATGTAATTCCTATTTTTAAAACAGGGGACAAGTCGTTACCGTCAAATTACCGCCCAATAAGCCTGACCTCAATTGTAGGCAAATTACTAGAGTCAATTATAGCTCAAATTATAAGAAGCCATCTCGATAAGCATAGCTTGATTAATGATACTCAGCATGGGTTCACAAGAGGCCGGTCTTGTCTAACTAATTTATTAACTTTTTTCAGTAAAGCTTTTGAGGCTGTTGACCACGATAAAGAATTTGATATTATTTACTTAGATTTTAGTAAGGCATTTGATAGAGTTCCGCACCAAAGACTGTTGAAGAAAGTAGCAGCTCATGGCATTGGGGGAAGAGTGCTCTCGTGGATCGAATCATGGCTCACAGACAGGAAGCAGAGAGTGTCCATAAATGGGGTTAAATCCGAGTGGGGATCAGTAACAAGTGGCGTTCCACAGGGATCAGTCTTGGGCCCGTTGTTGTTTATAATATATATCAATGATCTTGATGAAGGAATTACTAGTGATATGAGCAAATTCGCCGATGACACGAAGATAGGTAGGATAATTGATTCAAACGTAGATGTTAGGGAACTTCAGGAGGATTTAGACAAACTCTACTCTTGGTCAGAAAAGTGGCAGATGCAGTTCAATGTAGATAAATGCAAGGTTCTGAAGCTCGGAAGTGTCCATAACCCTAGCACTTATAAGTTAAATAATGTAGAACTTAGCCATACAGATTGCGAAAAGGACTTGGGGGTTATGGTAAGCAGCAACCTTAAACCAAGACAGCAATGCCTAAGCGTACGTAATAAGGCAAATAGATTACTGGGATTTATATCAAGAAGTGTAAGCAACAGAAGTCCAGAGGTCATACTGCAGCTTTATACATCATTAGTAAGGCCTCACCTAGATTATGCAGCTCAATTCTGGTCTCCATATTACAGAATGGACATAAATTCGTTAGAAAACATTCAGCGTAGGATGACTAAATTAATACATAGCATTAGAAATCTTCCTTATGAAGAAAGATTGAAGACTCTTAAGTTACATTCACTTGTTAGACGAAGAATGAGGGGAGACCTGATCGAAGTGTATAAGTGGAAGATAGGTATTAATAAAGGGGATATTAACAAGATCTTGAGGATATCTCTCCAAGAGAGAACCCGCAGTAATGGATTTAAATTAGATAAGTTTAGATTTAGAAAGGACATAGGAAAGTATTAGTTTGGAAATAGGGTAGTTGATGAGTGGAACAGTCTACCTAGTTGGGTTATTGAGGCTAGGACTTTGGGTAGTTTCAAATTTAGGTTGGATAAGTACATGAATGGGAGGGGTTGGATTTGAGTGGGACTTGCACATCAGAGCTTATTTCTTGGGTAGCATTGAAAATTGGGTTGGTCAAATGTTTGTTAGTGGGATGAATTGTAAAGGACCTGCCTAGTATGGGCCAACAGGCCTGCTGCAGTGTTCCTCCTTTCTTATGTTCTTATGAAAGAGAATGTACTTGGCCAAATGGCCGAAGTTTTCACAGTATTACTGATACACGTCTCACGTTTTTATACGTAAAATATGTATAAAATCTACAGAAACTGAGTAAGAGAACTGCGATCTCAAAAATAAGACCCATCGCCTGTCAGGATAATTAAGGTGGTAATTAAGGTATTTATAGTAGCCAGTAAGGAGGATATTATTAGTGGAAAATATTAATTTTACCAGACTAAATAATGTGAGATAACTAATTAACGAACTAACACACTTATTCCATGATAACAACGCACTAGGATGGTGTGTACGTGAGACGCCTCACATGTCATGCTGCCTAAATCATCAATAGGCAGCCAACACGAAATTAACTAAGTGATCAATATAAAATCCAGGATTTGTAGATTTTTTTAATAACTAAAATAATTTAAACTGTTACATGTTAAAATAATGAATAACTATACAGAACACTGAATTAAAAGAATGGCTAACTACTTAGTGAATATGAACATACAATATTAAGAATCGACGTCAGACAAACTGAAATTAAATTAGTGAATAAACGCTTTAAGGTTTAATGAAGGAAAGTCAGGAGAGTGAGGATAGTCCACATTCGACTGCCAGCAGGAATACATCATCCTGTGTCGTCTGCCACGGATGGTCAGTTATCGGGAGAATTACCTGACTGACGCCGAGTTTAATGACGCATGAGTTCCTCTTGTATCATTAAACGTCCCATAACAACACTGGAGTTGTAACAGCACTTGTATCTGGACTCTGACTTAAAACGTCTCGTCTTCGTGGATGCAAGAAATAATAGAGCCAACAAGATTGAAGATAACACTGGACCTCATCTTCACTAACAATGATGATCTGATACAAAATATCACCATATCAAAAACAATATACTCAGATCACAACATAATAGAGGTCCAGACATGTATGTGCGGGGTCCCGGACCGACAAAATGTGATCAGTTACATAAGAACATAAGAAAGAAGGAACACTGCAGCACGCCCACTGGCCCATGCAAGGCAGGTCCAAGTCTCCTACCGGCTTAAGCCAATGCCCCAACCTAGTCAGGTCAGGTCACATTCACTTAAGGAAGGAACACGAAAACTGTAGCACAAGCTAGTCAGGTCCAACTCACACCCACCCAAACCCACTCATATATTTATCTAACCTATTTTTAAAACTACACAACGTTTTAGCCTCAATAACTGTACTCGGGAGTTTGTTCCACTCATTCACAACTCTATTACCAAACCAGTGCTTTCCTATATCCTTCCTGAATCTGAATTTTTCCAACTTAAAACCATTGCTGCGAGTCCTGTCTAGGCTACATATTTTCAGCACGCTATTTACATCCCTTTATTTATTCCTGTCTTCCATTTATACACCTCAATCATATCCCCCCTAATTCTACGCCTTTCTAGAGTGTGCAGATTCAGGGACCTCAGTCTATCCTCATAGGGAAGATTTCTGATACTTGGGATCAACTTTGTCATCCTCCTTTGTATGTTTTCCAGAGCATTTATATCCATTCTATAATACGGTGACCAAAACTGTGCAGCATAATCTAAATGAGGTCTAACCAAGGATATATAGAGTTAAAGAACAACCTGAGGACTCCTATTATTTATGCTTCTTGATATGAAGCCAAGGATTCTGTTAGCTTTATTGCGAACACTTATGCACTGTTGTCTTGGTTTCAGATTACTACTAACCAGAACTCCTAAATCTTTTTCAAAATCCGTAATATTAAGATCGACATTATTTAGTTTATATGTTACATGGTTATTTTCCTGTCCAACATTTAGAACTTTGCATTTGTCTATATTGAACTGCATCTGCCACTTCTCCGACCACTGCATCAGTCTATTCAAATCTTCCTGGAGTGCTCTAATGTCCACGTCAGAATGAATTCGACAGCCTATTTTGGTGTTATCGGCAAACTTGCCGATGTCGCTCTTTATGCCCTCATCAATGTCGTTTATGTAGATTGTGAACAACAGGGGGCCGAACACTGACCCCTGTGGAACACCGCTCGTGACGCTTCCCCACTCTGATTTCTCCCCATTTATGCAAACTCTCTGCTGCCTATTTGTCAACGATGCCTATATCCAGGAAAAAAATTCTCCTCCTATTCCATGTGCATTAATTTTCCTCAATAGTCTCTGATGTGGGACCCTGTCAAAAGCCTTACTGAAGTCCATATACACAGTATTATATTCATTACCATGATCTATCTCCTCAAATACCTTAGTGAAAAAAGTTAATAAATTCGTAAGGCAGGAACGCCCTTTTGTAAAACCATGCTGAGATTCGTTGATTAATTTGTGCTTTTCAAGGTGGCTACGAACTGCCTCGGCAATTATTGATTCCATAAATTTTCCCACAATGGAAGTTAGGCTTACTGGTCTATAGTTCGAAGCTAAGGACCTGTCACCTGCTTTGTAAATAGGTATCACATTTGCCATTTTCCACTTATCTGGCACCATGCCAGTCTGTAGTGATATATTGAAAAGATTAGCCAGAGGTTTGCTAAGTTCCTCTTTACATTCCTTCAGAACCCTTGCATACAGTTCATCAGGGCCTGGGGATTTGTTGTTTTAATTTATCAATTTGCCTAAGAACCATGTCACTTGTGACCCTAATCGTGCACAGTTTATCATCCTGTTCTACATAATTTATTATTTCTGGAATATCGCTAGTATCTTCCTGAGTAAAAACTGAGAGGAAGTATGTGTTAAAAATTCTACATATTTCCTTATCACTGTCAGTGAGCTGACCCGAGGAACTTTTGAGTGGGCCTATCTTGTCCCTGATCTTACTTCTGTATACCTGAAAGAATCCTTTTGGGTTAGTCTTCGATTCTCTTGCAACTTTAACCTCATAATCTCTTTTTGCTTTTCTTATTCCCTTTTTTATTTCTCTCTTTAACTGAATATAATGATTTCTTAATTGCACCTCTCCTCTTTTGATTTGCCTATATATGCCTCTCTTTTGACCAATGAGATGTTTTAATCTATTGTTCATCAATTTAGGATCATTTTTGCTTGATTTGATTTCCTTATTTGGAACATAAGTTGTCTGAGCAGCTAGAACTATGCTCTGGAAAACGTCATATCGGCAACCATCACCACCTACCTGACCCTTAGTCAGGTCATTCCAGTTCAGCCCACCCAAGCAATTTTTCAGTCTTATGAAATCAGCCAAGCGGTAGTCAGGGACAGAGACTTTATTGCCATTATTAAGGGAATTCCATGATATATTAAAACTGAGTGATTTGTGATCACTTTCCCCGAGCTCATCATTAACCTCAAGATTATTAATTAGCGTTTCCCTGCTGGCAAGAACCAAGTCAAGCAGGTTATTTCCTCTAGTTGGCTCTGTCACAAACTGCTTTAAAAAACAATCCTGAATCGTATCAAGAAAGTCACTTGATTCTAAATTTCCTGTCAAATTGCTCCAGTCAATCTGTCTATAGTTGAAATCTCCCATTATCACAACATTTCCATATGTAGCGGCCTTACGAATTTCATCCCAAAGAAGTTTACCGCACTCCCTATCAAGATTTGGGGCCCTGTAAATCACACCCAAAATTAGTTTTTCACGGCCCTCGAGAAGCTGTAACCCAACAGATTCAGTGGCTGACGCTTCTAATTTTATATCTTGTCTAACACAACACTTTAAATTGTCTCTGACGTACATCGCTACTCCACCACCCTTCCTGTTGGCCCTGTCAGTGTGGAATAATTTATAGCCTTGTATGTGACATTCAGAAGGCATCTCTCTATCTTTCAGATTGAGCCAGGTCTCCGTTATAGCAATGATATCTATGTTTCCTAAACTTGCAATTAATCTTAGCTCATCTATCTTATTTCTTACACTCCTACTATTTGTATAATAGACCTTAAGGGAGTTAGTCCCTTGCTGCCCTCTGCTGTCTCCCTTTGTTTGCTGACATGATCTGTTGTCTTTATTTATAACTTCATGCTGAATGTCTTTTATACATTTCCTGTTTACAACCCTAGTGTTGCAACCTGACTGTTTCCCACACACACCCATACCTCTATCTTCTATCAGTTTAAAATCCTAGGCATTTCAGCAATGGCCCTCTCGATTGAGTTTGCAAGAGCTACCACCCCAGCCCCAGAAAGATGTACCCCATCCCTTGCATACATATCATGTTTGCCATAAAAGTTGTTCCAGTTGTCAATGAATGGGATTGCAAGTTCCTTGCAGTATCTGCCTAGCCAGCAATTTACTCCAATTGCCCTAGACAACCATTCATTGCCCACTCCCCTTCTAGGCAAGATGCTACATATAATTGGGACTCCCTCCTTTAGACTTAATTAAATCTATAGCTGACCTGTACTTATCTAGCAGCTCTTCTCTCCTACCCTTCCCAATATCATTTCCACCAGCACTGAGACAGATAATAGGCTTCTTCCCATTACCTGACATGGTATTATCCAACCTGTCGACTATGTCACTAACACCAGCTCCTGGGAAGCACACTCTATCTCTTACTTTCTTATTCCTATTACAGAAGGCACGGTCCATATATCGTACCTGTGAGTCACCAACCACAAGTATGCGCTTACCTCCATTTGCAGGGGAAGTAGTACCTTTACCTTCACTGGCCACTGAAGTACACTCATCCTGAAGAACAGAGAAGCGATTTCCTACCTTCAAATCTTCTCTTTTAACTTTCCTATCTTGATGCTCTTCCCATTACTGGGAACCACTTGCCACTTGTAGTAGGTGCTGGACTGCACCTCGCTGTTGGTAGCCTCAATCCCCTCCACCATATCAGCCACCTCACACTCGCTCCCAACCCCATTGAGGTGAACCTCCAGCCTCCTAATTTCCTCTTGGATAAGCAAGACTTCCTCCTTCAACTCTACAACCTCAATTTTTAGAACACTGCAAAAGCAAGCCATGGCTTTGTAACCGTCCACACTAATCCCCAAAGCAGCTCGAGGGAACCTTCACCAAATTCAATAACAACAACAAAAGCATAAGGTGGGACAAAGTCAACCAAGTCCTAAATTATATAAACTGGGAAGATATTCTAAACAACACGGATCCCAACCCATGTCTAGAACAAATTAACACTGTGGCACTCAAAGTATGCTCAAGGTATATTCCATTAAGGAAAAGGAGGAGAAGATGTAGACTAGAAAGAGAAAAACACTTCCTATACAGGCGAAGGCAAAGAATAACAGAGGGGCTAAAAGAGGCCAATATATCTCCAATACGTAGGGAGACACTGATCAGAGAAATAGCAAACATCGAACTAAAGCTAAAGGAATCTTACAGGAGTCAATAAACTCGGGAAGAACTAAAAGCTATAAATGAAACTGAAACTCAAAATATTTCTTTTCTTATGCCAAATCAAAGTCGAGAACAACATCCAGTATTGGGACCCTACTTAGACGAGATGGGTCTTTCACAGATGACAGCAAGGAAATGAGTGAGTTACTTAAGTTCCAATATGACTCGGTTTTTAGCGAACCGCTAACCAGACTGAAAGCTGAAGACCTAAATGAATCTTTTTGTGAGAGGGACACAGAATTTCGTAGACTCAAACCAATCTGATATTATCCTGACGCCAAATGACTTCGAAAAGGCGATAAATGACATGCCCATGCTCTCTGCCCCAGGCCCAGATTCATGGAATTCCGTATTCATCAAGAACTGCAAGAAGCCATTATTATGTGCTTTTAACATCCTGTGGAGAGGGAGCATGGACACAGGGGTCGTCCCACAGCTGCTAAAAACAACAGACACAGCCCCACTTCACAAAGGGGGCAGTAAAACAATAGCAAAGAACAACAGACCGATAGCACTAACATCCGATATCATATAAATCTTCGAAAGGGTTCTAAGAAGCAAGATCGCCACCCATCTAGATACTCATCAGTTACACAACCCAGGGCAACATGAGTTTAGAGCAGGTCGCTCCTGTCTGTCTTAACTACTGGACCACTATGACAAGGTCCTGGATGCTCTAGAAGACAAACAAAATGCAGATGTAATATGCACAGACTTTGCAAAAGCCTTTGACAAGTGTAACCATGGTGTAATAGCACACAAAATGCGTGATAAAGGAATAACAGGAAAAGTTGGTAGATGGATCTATAATTTCCTAACAAATAGAACACGAAGAGTAGTAGTCAACAGAGTAAAGTCTGGACGGTTACAGTGAAAAGCTCTATTCCACAAGGCACAGTACTCGCTCCAATCCTGTTCCTCATCCTCATATCTGATATAGACAGGGATGTAAGCCACAGTACCGTGTCTTTCTTTGCATGACAGTGTCCTCCAGTGAAGACACCACATGACTCCTCGGGGACGTCAACCAAACCTTTAAATGGGCTGCAGAAAACAATATGAAGTTCAACGATGAGAAATTTGTTACTCCGATTTGGAAAACGTGAGGAAATTAAAACTACATCGGAATATAAAACAAATTCCAACCACACAATGGAGCGAAAAACCAATGTAAAAGACCTGGAAGTGATCACGTCAGAGGATCTCACTTTCAAAGACCATAACATTGTATCAATCGCATCGGCTAGAAAAATGACAGGATGGATAATGAGAACCTTTAAAACTAGGGATGCCAAGCCCATGATGACACTTTTCGGGTCTCTTGTTCTGTCTAGGCTGGAATATTGCTGCACATTAACAGCACCTTTCAAGGCAGGTGAAATTGCTGACCTAGAAAATGTAGAGAGAACCTTCACGACACATATAACTGAGATAAAACACCTCAGTTGCTGGGAACACTTCAAGTTCCTCAACCTGTACTCCCTAGAATGCAGGCGGGAGAGATACATGATTATATACACTTGGAAAATCCTAGAGGGATTAGTACCAAACTTGCACACAAAAATCACTCCCTATGAAAGCAAAAGACTCGACAGACGATGCAACATCCCCCCAATGAAAATCAGAGGTGCCACTAGCACGATAAGAGACAACATAATAAGTGTCAGGGGCCCAAGACTGTTTAACTGCCTCTCAGCATACATAAGGGGGATTACCAATAGACCCCTGGCTGTCTTCAAGAAGGCACTGGACAAGCACCTAAAGTCAGTACCTGACCAGCCGGGCTGTGGTTCGTACGTCTGTTGATCAGGCCCTGATCCACTATGAGACCTGGTCACAGGCTGGGCCGAGTATACACGAGGAACCAGATCACTGAAAACATCACCTCAGTTTGCTCTCTCAGTGATAAATTCTTCTACATCACATAACTAATCACAAACAGAGCAGAAGTCTGATTGATACATTATGGCCAAGGACAAATATGACTATAATTTTCTTAAGAGGAGAGAATGTTTGTTCTGCTTCTCCTCTGGCTACACTTAGCGACTTTTTGTAGTTTTCGTTGGTCAGGTATATTATTAAACTTGTAGTGAAATATACCGTACTCGTACATTTTAGATAAAATAATTATCATTCTATTAACACAGAAACCTTTGTTTAGTGTTCAATAAAGACATCATATTACGTATTATGAGGAAACGGTTAAGTAAATACATAAGGTCCTCCTAGGGTAGTTATTACATCATTCGTCTCTCAACCTGCGGGCTAAGAGGACGCTTTCTGAAGCAGGCTTCTGCTTTTGACTCTCGCCCAGGCAGGTCATAGCAGCTCTCCTTACTTACTCTGTCTCCCTACGATCCCCGTTGGGGAGGGGAACCTTTACCAGCGTCGTCTTCGCCTTGACTTACACGATGAGCTACGCAAATCGTGTAAAGATCAAGCCAAAAAGTGGTGCCGTTGATGATTCAACGAAGCTTGCTCTTGCAACTGTTGTTCAGAGAGCACTGCAAGTAAAATTCAACACCATTTTGTCACTGAAAGAAGCATTCATTGTTGTGTGTCACGATGATGCTGAAGCAGAGAAGCTACTCACTACAGAAGCCATCACTACTCTTACTGCTCAAGGGTTTACTGTTACGTCATCTCCTGCCCTCAGGGCAAGGAAATCAGTATTCCTAAAAAAACTAGACAAGATTCTGACTTCTCAATCAACTGCTGAACTCAAGTCATCCATCGAGACGCAAAATACTTGGGCTACTGTTGATAGCATTACCAAAATCCCGAATGCAGAGTCTATGCTCAAGGTCACCTTTACCGACGTGAACATGGCTGCCACTGCTCTGAACGAAGGTCTTGCTGTTTACTACTATTACATCAGTCCCACCTACATAGAAGCAGAGAGATACCATTACATCCAACATTGCTGGAACTGTTATTCTTATCTTCACACCACCAAAGCATGTCCAGTAAAAGACAAGAAGTTCTGCACTACATGTGGTAGTGAGGGACACACCTTCAGTTCCTGTACCGCTGCTGCTCCAACACAACCAGCGTGTTTAAACTGCAAAAGTAATGTTCACCATACACTGGCAGCAAAATGTTCTACAAGAAAGGATATTATGAAGAAAACACAAGATGCAGCAAAGAAAAAACCTAGTAACACACCAACGTATGCAGCAATTGCAAAGTTACAAGCAGACACTACAAAATTACTTCAAGCATCTACTCAGCCCGCCTCCACCACCACCACCATCACTCCTCCAACATGTGACGTAACCAAGATCCACTATTGTTTACTATACGCTCACATGCAGAACTTGGCTATACCCGGAACTTTTAATTCTACCATCAACGAACTATTTGCATTAAATAACATGCCATTATTCATATTCCCAGCATCTCCACCTTCGGAAGAAATTCTAAAATTCACCAAGGACTTAATTAACATCTCTGCGACATCAGTTCCAACACCACCAACAACTAGTGACGTCACTCCAACAACGTCCAATGAGAAGTCTCCATCGCCTCCACTCCTCAATGAAACCGACCAATCAGAAGCCTTTCCACCAGAAACATCTTCCCATTCGTCCATTGAAGATGACAATGAAGATGATAATGCATATTTACCAACACCAACAACACCAGCCCACGACCCTAGATTCGATACTGTACAAGATGAAGATAACAACAAGTACATTGATTGGGGTGGAGTATCTTTCTGCACCATAGCAAATTATCCTCAAGACATGGAGCCATCTGAACTCAAATCTTACCTCATCCAAAAGACAGTCAAGTTTGTCATCGAATCTTTCAACCATACTTGTAAAACTGAACTTCCAAGACTTATAAAGCATACTGAAAAATACACTCAAGATCCTCGATTTCGACACTTGTTAACACGTCTCATGATAATTCCTCTCCAACGATTTAAACGGCTTGAAAATGGAACTGTACTCTCCAAGAACACTTTCATCGTAAAAAAAAGCCACAATTCCAAATAACCACCAAGCCATTATGAAATGACCAATCAACGTTGAACTCCTCCCTTGTCGCCTGCAGCCACCAATCACCATCAAGATGCAGCAATCTTCCATCCAGCAAGATACAGTCAGCACCTGCAGAGTTCCTGTTGTCTTCTGCATCGTCTTCGTCATTGTTTACCCAGGCTTAGCAGTTGGGTCTAGTCCTGACTCTTCTCTCTTCGACTCAAGACATTCCTCTCACCGTCTATTCTTCGCACTGTCCCCACTTGCCCCCACCCCTCGTGGGTCCTTACCTGTGAGTCCTGATCTGATCTGATCTTTCTGAACCTGCTCCTGCTTACACCTGGTGGCGAACCGTGTACTACAGTACGCAAGATGGCGGATCGTCAGGGTAGAAGAGTAAACACGGTCTGTGTGGAATTCATTCGTGGCTCTCTCAGTGGTGCAACGATGCATGTCTTGTTGCCTACCAATATTCGCGAAGTCTACGGCATCCCCATGAGGAATTATATGGTGTGGCTCTCAATGGGATGTCGAGGTTTTTTGTAAAATTCGCAAATGCCGGCTTTTACTCCAAGATTGTGGAAGCTTTTCAAGAGAGGAAAATGGCTGTGAATTCAGCCGTAGAGGTATGCCTGCATGACGTCTCCACATACGTCACCTGGGTCAAAGTAAGGAACGTGCCTTTCGAGGCGGAGGAGTATGTTATTCGGAAAGTTTTTGGTAGATACGGCACGGTACATGCAGCGACCAAGGGAGTGTGGAGGGAGGGCCCATACAAGGGGCTCCCGGAAGGCTCCTGCACCCTCAAGATGACATTAAAACAGCCGATTCCATCTTACGTTCATCTAGAACACTACAGGACCCAAGTTTTTGTTCACTATGCAGGCCAACGTAAGACATGCAGGTTATGCAACTCGTATGACCATATGGCTGCTCAGTGCTCCAGACGCCTGGTTGCACGCATCCGGGAACCTTCTCCTGTGGCCCTAAGAACCGAGGCCTTTGATCTGGGGACTGGTCCCTCGCCTGCACAAGGACCTAAGCTTTGGAGTGAGGAAGTACAACAAGAGGAGACGCGGTCTATGGCGTGTGCCACCCTGTCGGTGGACACTACAAACGTGCCCACGCCACCTGTGGGGCCTACGGAGCCTGTAGAGTTGTCACAGGAAAGTTTGCTGGAGAACGTGCTACACGATTTTCTGGATGGGGCAGAGCATAGCCCAGACGTTCCACCGGAGTGTCAAGAAGTGGTGAAGGATGATTCGCCAAATATGGGAGACCTGGACGTAACTACATTGACACAGTTGCATGAGGTGGTGGTGGAAGTCCACCAGGAGGCTTCGTCTGGTGAGGAGATGTGTGTGGAAGGTGGTTCCCGCAAAACGGACGGCAGGAGTGTCGGATATGGACGAGGTCCTGACACCGGGACAGCGTCCAGGGAAGAAATTATGGTCGAAAGTGGCTGAGGCGCCTCTTGCAGACGGGGTTGTAGCAAGCGCCCAGCATATGGGTAGGGCACGGAGGGGGTGAGGGGGGCCTTGGGAAGTCAAAGGTCAAAGAAGGTCAGTGCAATGTACGTGTGGGAACGGGAAAGACCCACAAACATAGAGGAAAACCTCCTTTTGTGAATTCAAGTGTGTTACCATCAATGTAAATGGTCTGCGGGCAGAGTTTAAGTGTGTGTGGATGGAGTGGTTCTTGCGCAGATATGCTGTGGACGTATGTTTCATACAAGAACATAATTATAAGTTTGGGCGAAAGTTACGGTTAAAAGGCTACCGAATGTATGTTAGCAGTTCTTTAAAATTAAAGGGTGGGGTAGCTATAGCGGTGAAGGAGTCCAGCCCTTGGCGTGTCTTAAGATGGGAGGAGGGGGGAGGTGGGAGGGTGGTGAGGGTAGATGGGTACTGGGGTGAGGTGAGGGTTTGTTTTATTGGCGTTTACATGCCTGCAGAAAGCAACTCGAAAGTTAAAATAGAATTTGTGAGGGAGGCTTTAACGTTTTACACTCGGGGTTTGCCGTTCATTACCGTCATGGGTGGGGATTGGAATTGCGTTATCCGCCATGGCGATGTTGAGCCGCGGGAGGCGGGGTGCATTTTACCTGTCTTACGGAATCTGCTGGGGGATGCAGGGGTTTATGATGTGGTGGGGCGGGGTGGGTGGGGGGTGGAGCATACGTTCGTTCGTAGGGGCTATGTGGCCCGTCTGGATAGACTTTATGTAACACAAGGGATTAGAGTTGGGCACGTACAGACCTTTGATGTGGGGTTTTCAGATCACCGTGCAGTGCTAGCGGACTTGGACTGGGATGGAATGATCGGGGTTTATCCAGGTTATTGGAAACTGAACGTGCGGCTATTGGAGGGGGAGGGGGATGGGTCTGCTTTTCAGGACTGGTGGAAGAATATTTGGGAAACGCGACGGGCAGGTGAATGTTTGTTGGAATGGTGGGAAACGTGTGCCAAACCCGGAATAGCGAGTTATTATAAGAAGCTGGGAAAAGAGGAGGCGAGGTGAAGGTATGGGCTGCAAAACTATCTGGAGGGGCAGCTAAATGATTACTATGTGGGGGGCGGGAGTAGTAGTCGGTATGACGACATTGAACATCTTCGTAGTCGACTTGCAGAAATTCACAATGAACGTTTCAATGCGGTTAGAGTCAGAGCAGGTATGGAAGAAGTGCTATGGGGTGACAAACCTTCGGGTTGGGTCAGACAACAGGCGACGTCCCTCTTGCAATTGGAAGTATGCACGGGTTTGGGTGGTTACCTGCCGGGTCAAGTACTCCTCACCACGGACAGCATGAGTTTTTATGCTGATCTATGGTTTGGGGAAAAGCTACGGCTGGTAGTAGGGGGATGGGGTCCATGCGGGTGGCCTGGTGGGGAGGGATTTCAGAAAAGTTATAAGTGACAGGGATAGAACGGTACTAGAAGGTAGAATTCGAGTGGAGGAGGTAGAGGAGGCGATTTTTAGTATGAGTAAAGGAAAGGCACCAGGTATAGATGGCATTTCGAATGATTTTTATAGGGCGCATTGGGGAAGTATTAAGCATTGTTTGATTGATGTATTGAATTGCATGCTCACGGAGGGAAAGTTAGGTATGTCACAAAGTATGGGGGTAGTTGTGTTGGTGCCCAAAAAGGGAGGGGGGAGGGGTCTGAGTGCATATAGAGCAATATCTCTTATGTGCTCGGACTATAAAATCTTTGCAAAAGTTTTAGGAAACAGAATGAGGAAGGTTATGGGGTCGGTTATTCACGAGGGACAGTTAGGCATACTAGGTAGGAGCATGAGGGACGGACATGTACGTATTAGGGAGTTTTTGGAGGAATGTCAAGGGGGGGGTGTCCTCAGGCTTGACTGGCAAAATGCTTACGACTGTGTTGATAGAGATTTATTGAGGCTTATTTTATTGAAGCAGGGTTTTGGAGAGGGGATTGTAAGATGGGTTGAAACCTTGTATGTCTCGGCTATGGTACGCGTACAGGTAAACGGTAAATTGGGGCAGCCGGTCCGCATGGAAAGGGGTTTGAGGCAAGGGTGCCCCCTCTCCCAGCTGCTTTTTGCTTGTATGCAAAACCCCTTTTATGAGCTGGTGGATGGTGGTTTGAGGCGTGGAACGCTGAGCAGTAACCATGCAGCGCGTGTGGTCGGGTACGTAGATGATACCACAATTTTGTTAAAAGGGGAGGAGGATTTGCAGATCGTGGGATGGATTGTTGAGTTTTTTGGGGCAGAGTCTGGCATGTGCGTCAATAAGGCAAAATCGAAATTATTGGAGGTGGGTACATGGGTGGGGGGGAGGTTAGGCGAAAGGTATGGGTGGTCAGTCGTGGTGCAACTTAGAACATGTGGTATCGTGTACAAGGCAGATGAGAGGGAGGGCCGAAGGGTAAACTCTGAATTGGTGGTTAACAAGGCTTTAGATCGACTTCGGGGGTTAAGAGCTTGGGATGTCTCGTTGCAATAGAGAACAGTAGTGGTTAATACACTTGTTTATAGTAAGGTATGGGGTGTGGCTGCGGTGTACCCTTTAAGAGATATGGATATTCAGGAACTGCAGAGAAGGGCCTTACGTTATGTTTGGGGTTTCGGGAGAGCTTGGTTAAGTCGGGAGGTTGTCATGACCCATGTTCGTCATGGGGGTTTAGGTCTCTTGGCTTTGGGGCCACGGGTGAAGGCTCTCTATGTAAAGCAGCGGTTCCTCAGGGCGGGCGATGAGAAGGGCATCCGGGTGGGTCGGGTAATGATCGAAATGCGTAAATGGTGGAGCGGCAGGGGATTAATCAAGTGTGAGGACATGCTGCGTTTGTTGTTAGTTATTTTATATAACCATAGTACCATTGAGTGTACAATGCATTAGTTTATGTGATATTGTTTTTGTATATAAAATTTCACATATAATATGAATAAGACTGTCAGGTTTTGGTTATATAGTTATTTTGTGGTTAAGGTATGTTCCGGTAGTTCTCTGTTTAGCTATATGTTGTTGTTGTCCTATATAAAGTTTTCACGTTTTTTTGTTTTAAATCAATTATGTATACCATACATGTATACTGTGTTTTAAATCATGTATACCATACATGTATACTGTGTTTTACGTCAATTATGTATACCATACATGTATACTGTGTTTTACGTCAATTATGTATACCATACATGTATACTGTGTTTTAAATTATGTATACCATACATGTATACTGTGTTTAAAATCAATTATGTATACCATACATGTATACTGTGTTTTACGTCAATTATGCATACCATACATGTATGCTGTGTTTTAAATCAATTATGTATACCACACATGTATACTGCGTTTTACGTCAATTATGTATACCATACATGTTTTTTTTTTTTTTTCAACAAGTCGGCCGTCTCCCACCGAGGCAGGGTGACCCAAAAAAGAAAGAAAATCCCCAAAAAGAAAAAACTTTCGTCATCATTCAACACTTTCACCACACTCACACATTATCACTGTTTTTGCAGAGGTGCTCAGAATACAACAGTTTAGAAGCATATACGTATAAAGATACACAACATATCCCTCCAAACTGCCAATATCCCAAACCCCTCCTTTAAAGTGCAGGCATTGTACTTCCCATTTCCAGGACTCAAGTCCGACTATATGAAAATAACCGGTTTCCCTGAATCCCTTCACTAAATATTACCCTGCTCACACTCCAACAGATCGTCAGGTCCCAAGTACCATTCGTCTCCATTCACTCCTATCTAACACGCTCACGCACGCTTGCTGGAAGTCCAAGCCCCTTACCCACAAAACCTCCTTTACCCCCTCTCTCCAACCCTTTCGGGGACGACCCCTACCCCGCCTTCCTTCCCCTATAGATTTATATGCTTTCCATGTCATTCTACTTTGATCCATTCTCTCTAAATGACCAAACCACCTCAACAACCCCTCTTCTGCCCTCTGACTAATACTTTTATTAACTCCACACCTTCTCCTAATTTCCACACTCCGAATTTTCTGCATAATATTTACACCACACATTGCCCTTAAACAGGACATCTCCACTGCCTCTAACCGTCTCCTCGCTGCTGCATTTACCACCCAAGCTTCACACCCATATAAGAGTGTTGGTACTACTATACTTTCATACATTCCCTTCTTTGCCTCCATAGATAACGTTTTTTGACTCCACATATACCTCAACGCACCACTCACCTTTTTTCCCTCATCAATTCTATGATTAACCTCATCCTTCATAAATCCATCCGCCGACACGTCAACTCCCAAGTATCTGAAAACATTCACTTCTTCCATACTCCTCCTCCCCAATTTGATATCCAATTTTTCTTTATCTAAATCATTTGACACCCTCATCACCTTACTCTTTTCTATGTTCACTTTCAACTTTCTACCTTTACACACATTCCCAAACTCATCCACTAACCTTTGCAATTTTTCTTTAGAATCTCCCATAAGCACAGTATCATCAGCAAAAAGTAACTGTGTCAATTCCCATTTTGAATTTGATTCCCCATAATTTAATCCCACCCCTCTCCCAAACACCCTAGCATTCACTTCCTTAACAACCCCATCTATAAATATATTAAACAACCATGGTGACATTACACATCCCTGTCTAAGACCTACTTTTACCGGGAAGTATTCTCCCTCTCTTCTACACACCCTAACCTGAGCCTCACTATCCTCATAAAAACTCTTTACAGCATTTAATAACTTACCACCTATTCCATAAACTTGCAACATCTGCCACATTGCTCCTCTATCCACTCTATCATATGCCTTTTCTAAATCCATAAATGCAATAAAAACTTCCCTATCTTTATCTAAATACTGTTCACATATATGCTTCAATGTAAACACCTGATCTACACATCCCCTACCCACTCTAAAACCTCCTTGCTCATCCACAATCCTACATTCTGTCTTACCTCTAATTCTTTCAATTATAACCCTACCGTACACTTTTCCTGGTATACTCAGTAAGCTTATTCCTCTATATTTTTTACAGTCTCTTTTGTCCCCTTTCCCTTTATATAAAGGGACTATACATGCTCTCTGCCAATCCCTAGGTACCTTCCCCTCTTTCATACATTTATTAAACAAAAGTACCAACCACTCCAACACTATATCCCCCCCTGCTTTTAACATTTCTGTCATAATGCCATCAGTTCCAGCTGCTTTACCCCCTTTCATTTTACGTAATGCCTCACGTACCTCCCCCACACTTACATTCTGGTCTTCTTCACTCCTAAAAGATGGTATACCTCCCTGACCAGTGCATAAAATTACTGCCTCTGTTTCTTCCTTAACATTTAAAAGTTCCTCAAAATATTCTCGCCATCTACCTAATACCTCCCTCTCCCCATCTACTAACTCCCCTACTCTGTTTTTAACGGACAAATCCATACGTTCCCTAGGCTTTCTTAACTTGTTTAACTCACTCCAAAATTTTTTCATATTTTCATTAAAATTTCTTGACAGTGCCTCTCCCACTCTATCATCTGCTCTCCTTTTGCACTCTCTCACCACTCTCTTTACCTTTCTTTTACTCTCCATATACTCTGCTCTTCTTATAACACTTCTGCTTTGTAAAAACCTCTCATAAGCTACCTTTTTCTCTTTTATCACACCCTTTACTTCATCATTCCACCAATCACTCCTCTTTCCTCCTGCCCCCACCCTCCTATAACCACAAACTTCTGCCCCACATTCTAATACTGCATTTTTAAAACTATTCCAACCCTCTTCAACCCCCCCACTACTCATCTTTGCACTAGCCCACCTTTCTGCCAATAGTCGCTTATATTTCACCCGAACTTCCTCCTCCCTTAGTTTATACACTTTCACCTCCCTCTTACTTGTTGTTGCCACCTTCCTCTTTTCCCATCTACCTCTTACTCTAACTGTAGCTACAACTAAATAATGATCCGATATATCATTTGCCCCTCTATAAACATGTACATCCTGGAGCCTACCCATCAACCTTTTATCCACCAATACATAATCTAATAAACTACTTTCATTACGTGCTACATCATACCTTGTATATTTATTTATCCTCTTTTTCATAAAATATGTATTACTTATTACCAAATTTCTTTCTACACATAGCTCAATTAAAGGCTCCCCATTTACATTTACCCCTGGCACCCCAAATTTACCTACTACTCCTTCCATAACATTTTTACCCACTTTAGCATTGAAATCCCCAACCACCATTACTCTCACACTTGATTCAAAACTCCCCACGCATTCACTCAACATTTCCCAAAATCTCTCTCCTCTACACTTCTCTCTTCTCCAGGTGCATACACGCTTATTATAACCCACTTTTCACATCCAATCTTTATTTTACTCCACATAATCCTTGAATTAATACATTTATAGTCCCTCTTTTCCTGCCATAGCTTATCCTTCAACATTATTGCTACTCCTTCTTTAGCTCTAACTCTATTTGAAACCCCTGACCTAATCCCATTTATTCCTCTTCATTGAAACTCTCCCACCCCCTTCAGCTTTGTTTCACTTAAAGCCAGGACATCCAGCTTCTTCTCATTCATAACATCCACAATCATCTCTTTCTTATCATCTGCACAACATCCACGCACATTCAGACTTCCCACTTTGACAATTTTCTTCTTCTTATTCTTTTTAGTAATCTTTACAGGAAAAGGGGTTACTAGCCCATTGTTCCCGGCATTTTAGTTGACTTTTACAACACGCATGGCTTACGGAGGAAAGATTCTTATTCCACTTCCCCATGGATATAAAAGGAAAATTAATAAGACCAAGAACTATTAAGATAAAATCAAAGAAAACTCAGATGAGTGTGTATAAATAAATGTGTACATGTATGTGTAGTGTGACCTAAGTGTAAGTAGAAGTAGCAAGACGTACCTGTAATCTTGCATATTTATGAGACAGACAAAAGACATCAGCAATCCTACCATCATGTAAAACAATCACAGGCTTCGTTTTACACTCACTTGGCAGGACGGTAGTACCTCCCTGGGCGGTTGCTGTCTACCAACCTACTACCTATGACCATACATGTATAGTGTTTTAAATCAATTATGTATACCATACATGTATACTGTGTTTTACGTCAATTATGTATACCATACATGCATACTGTTTTAAATCAATTATGTATACCATACATGTATACTGTGTTTTAAATCAATTATGTATACCACACATGTATACTGTGTTTTAAATCAATTATGTATACCATACATGTATACTGTGTTTTAAATCAATTATGTATACCATACATGTATAGTGTGTTTTACGTCAATTATGTATACCATACATGTATACTGTGTTTTAAATCAATTATGTATACCATACAAGTATACTGTGTTTTAAATCAATTATGTATACCATACATGTATACTGTGTTTTAAGTCAATTATGTATGCCATACATGTATACTGTTTTAAGTCAATTATGTATACCACACATGTATACTGTTTTTAAGTCAATGTATACCATACATGTATACTGTGTTTTAAGTCAATTATGTATACTACACATGTATACTGTTTTTAAGTCAATGTATACCATACATGTATACTGTGTTTTAAGTCAATTATGTATATCACACATGTATACTGTTTTTAAGTCAATGTATACCATACATGTATACTGTGTTTTAAGTCAATTATGTATACCATACATGTATACTGTGTTTTAAGTCAATTATGTATACCATACATGTATACTGTGTTTTTTAAATTAAAAAAAAAAAGTTGTTACATGGAACATTATGAGGGCGGGTGGGCAGCCAGGAACATTATGAGGGCGGGTGGGCAGCCAGGAACATCATGAGGGCGGGTGGGCAGCCAGGAACATCATGAGGGCGGGTGGGCAGCCAGGAACATTATGAGGGCGGGTGGGCAGCCAGGAACATTATGAGGGCGGGTGGGCAGCCAGGAACATTATGAGGGCGGGTGGGCAGCCAGGAACATTATGAGGGCGGGTGGGCAGCCAGGAACATTATGAGGGCGGGTGGGCAGCCAGGAACATTATGAGGGCGGGTGGGCAGCCAGGAACATTATGAGGGCGGGTGGGCAGCCAGGAGACACAATCACCAGTTGTTGTTCCAGGTAAGACAAGTTTGAACAATTTTTACTAAATTATAATTTATAATTAATCCTTTATTTAGTGTAGTCTTGACACTGATAAAGTGTTGTTACATGCGTCAGATATCTCCTCCAGTCTACTTTAATGATGCCTTCTACTAATAATGATCCGTGCATAAATGTACAGACATTATTTTTCACAAGCCCGACCCCTCAAGAAGGTTCCTTGATGTTGGTGAGGGGCTCTTGATTTAGGGAATTGGATCTGTGCTCCAGTTCCCCGAATTAAGCCTGAATGCCTTCCACATTCCCCCCCCCAGGCGCTGTATAATCCTCCGGGTTTAGCGCTTCCCCCTTGATTATAATAATAATCATAAGCCCGACACCGACATGTAATCGACAGAAGTATAGTTATTTCTCACAGGCTAGAATTTAGTTCTAGGACATATACAACTTAGTTTACGTCAAGTATGTTCTTATTTAGACATAAGAACATAAGAACATAAGAACGGAGGAACACTGCAGCAGGCCTGTTGGCCCATACTTAGACCGTGGTTGTCAGAGAAATTATCTCGTAACGAAGATTTTATACAAGTGGTAACCCGCTCAGTGGATAAGCTCTCTGCTTCTCTCTCTATCTGTCGTACTGATGGAAACATTGCAGCTCAGTAAAATATAAGGAATAAGAATGTGTGCAGGTACTGAACTTACATCTGAACGACGAGAGGGTAGAGGAGAGTATCATCCTCTGCGGACCAGCCGGGAGGAAGGGTGAGGGTGACAGCAGCGTGAAGGGCAGGGGCCAGGGCCACGTCCATGGAGTACACCACTGGCAACGCCAGGTCCTTCAGCGCAGACCTGAGACAGATGAAGAATATTTACGTTTCTCGTGTAGGTCACTAAACGTAAGGACTGGTAGAGGCTCAATAATCCGGTAATTAATTATCGGACAGATTCAGTACTGAACTTTACTGAAATACAACAACTGAGACTTAATATATGACAACAAAGGTAGCGGTGATGAGAACAAAGGTTATGCTAATACCATAATGATAAGTTTTCCAGGGTCGAGCCGAGACACTGTTGGGTAAGAATAGAGAACAGACAAGTCTCTGTGTTGGTTGGTTATGATACGTATTGGGAGAGTAATGATCATGGTGTGATTATGAAGCATACAGGCACGTGTCGTTATGATGATAAACTTGGTGGTTTGTGTCTCAGGCTAAATTTGAGTCTTGTTCAGTGGAAAATACTAACTTACCTTAACTTGGACTGCTCATGTAGTGGCAGAGGGTCGGCACGGGTGGCAGCCAGGGACAGAAGGTGGGTGGACGGGGGCTCGGATCCCGTGCAGGTGACGACCAGGTGGGTGAGACTAGGGTTAGGCTGAGCCACCACGTACTTACAACCTATGTGGCACGTGATGCATGATACATTCTGCTCGCCAGTAGACACACTGTACACCTGCTGTCGACCTGCCCCATTCTCCAGCTCTTATTAAGAAAAATCACTTTGGAATCAGATGAACGTTCCAATATCAGTACTAGTAAAAAATGAAATTATATATAGGCCTGCCTTGTAGCTTATGTACTAGTTATTAATGCAAGTAAGTTGGAAATACAAGGCACGATTTTAATCCATCACAATTCACAAAATCAGACAAAATGCAGACTCTCTTCCAGGAAAAAAAATAGATTTATGCACTAATAAAATTATTTAAGAAAGTAACAGGCAAATGGTAAAAATATCCCAGTAATTAATTTTTACAGGAAGACACTAGCAATATCCCAGTAATTAATTTTTACAGGAAGACCCTAACAATATCCCAGTAATTAATTTTTACAGGAAGACACTAGCAATATCCCAGTAATTAATTTTTACAGGAAGACACTAGCAATATCCCAGTAATTAATTTTTACAGGAAGACACTAGCAATATCCCAGTAATTAATTTTTACAGGAAGACCCTAACAATATCCCAGTAATTAATTTTTACAGGAAGACACTAGCAATATCCCAGTAATTAATTTTTACAGGAAGACACTAGCAATATCCCAGTAATTAATTTTTACAGGAAGACACTAGCAATATCCCAGTAATTAATTTTTACAGGAAGACACTAGCAATATCCCAGTAATTAATTTTTACAGGAAGACCCTAACAATATCCCAGTAATTAATTTTTACAGGAAGACACTAGCAATATCCCAGTAATTAATTTTTACAGGAAGACACTAGCAATATCCCAGTAATTAATTTTTACAGGAAGACCCTAACAATATCCCAGTAATTAATTTTTACAGGAAGACACTAGCAATATCCCAGTAATTAATTTTTACAGGAAGACACTAACAATATCCCAGTAATTAATTTTTACAGGAAGACACTAGCAATATCCCAGTAATTAATTTTTACAGGAAGACACTAACAATATCCCAGTAATTATTTTTTATAGTGGGCCTGATGATGATAAATTA
>NC_091301.1:31054488-31127823 GCF_038502225.1 Cherax quadricarinatus | reverse complement strand
TGATGATAAATTATGCAATATCACAGTCACTACCGAATTAGTTATCAAACAGACAGACCGGTTAAAGCAAAATAAATCCCCGGGCCCTGATGAACTTTTTTCAAGGGTTCTTAAAGAATGTAAAATGGAACTTTGTGAACCATTGATTAATATTTTTAATATTTCTCTTCAAACAGGTGTAGTGTCTGATATGTGGAAGATGACTAATGTAATTCCTATTTTTAAAGCAGGGGACAAGTCGTTACCGTCAAATTACCGTCCAATAAGCCTGACCTCAATTGTAGGCAAATTACTAGAGTCAATTATAGCTGATAACATAAGAAGCCATTTCGATAAGCACAGCTTGATTAATGATACTCAACATGGATTCACGAGGGGCCGTTCCTGCCTAATTTATTAACCTTCAGTAAAGCTTTTGAGACCGTTGATCATGATAAAGAATTCGATATTGTTTATTTAGATTTTAGTAAGGCTTTTGACAGAGTACCGCACCAGAGACTGTTAAAGTGGCTGCTCATGGCATTGGGGGAAAAGTGCTGTCATGGATCGAGTCATGGCTCACTAATAGGAAGCAGAGAGTATGCTTAAATGGGGTTAAGTCCGAGTGGGGATCTATAACAAATGGCGTACCACAGGGATCAATCTTAGGCCCGTTGTTGTTTATAATATATATATATCAATGACCTTGATGAGGGTATTACTAGTGACATGAGCAAATTCATGATAAATTAGACACATGTGCAACTCTTGGATATCTTTATTGAGGAAACGTTTCACCAAACAGTGGCTTCATCAGTCCATACAAAGGAGAATCTTGAAGAACAGGAGGAGAATGAGGTAATCAGTCCCTCAGCCTTAAGTCGATGTGGTCAGTCAATCACGTGTCTAATTTATCAACGTGTCGGTTCTTTGAACCATTGATCTACAATGAGCAAATTCGCCGATGACACAAAGATAGGTAGGATGACTGATTCAAACGTAGATGTTAGGGAACTTCAGGAGGCAACATTTAGGCAACTTTATTCCGAAACGTTTCGCCTACACAGTAGGCTTCTTCAGTCGAGTACAGAAAGTAGGCGGGTGCAGTGGAGATGTGAAGATGTAATCAGTCCATCACGAAGAAACAAACAGATCTGTAGATCTGTTTGTGACTTGAAAAAGCCCACTGTGTGGGCAAAACGTTGTCAATAAAGGATCACATTATACTGAATATGTGTTTATCTTTCCATTGCATCGGTATTTTATACCATTTATTTCCATTAACTGGGAGAGCCAATATTACACACAAAACACAATGAGCTTACAAACGGAAAACGATTGTATCAGCTTTCATCAGCTTTAAACCAAAGTTTAATACCCTCATCGGACACAGGAAATCTTAGGCGATTTTAAAATTAGTGCTGAAATATACATTCCAACGCCAAATTTTAATTCTAACCAGATTAACGTGTCAGTCATTCCAAAGCTTAACTATAACTTGGAGGATTTTTACTTAGCAATGACAACTACCAAGTGTAGGCGAGAGATGACGTGACATACAATAAGAGCAGCTCTGCTCCACAGTCTAGGTCTCCTCTAGATTCGAATTCCTCAAGTAACCTTCTTTACTTAGCCTCACATATAGCATGCTTTCCTCTCTTTTGTATTTTCCAAAAAGAAGCCCAGTTGGAGGTCGAAATATATAGATAATTATTTTTTCTTGTTTTTGCTTCCATGTGGGTTTATATTTCTCTGTGACAGGTATTCAACACACACACACAAACAAATACAAATATATGTACAGCACGATTCTCCCTCAGGTAATCTAAACAGCAACGTCTGTCCGCACCTGATCCCCTGAAGTAGACGAGGCTGTCATTGAGAACGAAGCCGAGGACTTCAGTGACGTGGTACTCTTCAAGGGTAAGTGGTGAGTGGCGGCCCTCGCGTGCCCCCACCAGTGCCACATGGTTGTGCCAGGCACCTGAGAGAGTCTTCACTGACCAGGGAAACACCGCCCAGGTCCCTGCCCACACCACTGAACGGACGACTGGAGACACACCTCCGCCCTCCTTGTGATTGACGTGTACCTGTGGCAGGGAGTGGAGAGTCAAGTTCACTGTCTGGGAAGCTGTGACCAATATTGATCATATGCAACGAACAATTTTGCGACTGGTCGTAACTCGTACCCAAGACTTTATGCAGCCTCCCAGGAAGCCAGATAAACTCTTGATGTTCTAGACCACTGTACCACACTGACCGAAAACGTTAGATGTCTAATGAGAACACTAGATATGTTTTCGCTAGAGCCCGCACCATTTGGAGAAGTGGTAAGTTCAGATATTAATGTCATTCTCCTCCTATTTGGATACCAGCCTCACGAACGGTACACAAATAAACGCAACCATATAAACAAGTAGTTTTAAAGCAAAGAATAAATACTGTCTCTGGCCAAGATTCGAACCCGAGACTCTTTAGGCAACCTCTCAGGAAGCCAGATAAACTCTGGATGTTCTGAACCACTGCACCACCTTGAGGAAAACGTTAGATGTCTAATGAGAACATGGTGGTGCAGTGGCTTAGAGTATCGAGAGTTAACTGCCTTAAATAACAAAAAAACACTATACCGTGAGTGGAACAATACACAAATAACCCACACACAGGAGAGAGGAGCTACGACGACGTTTCGGTCCGACTTAGACCAGTGTGACTTTGTCAATGGTCCAAACCGGACCGAAACGTCGTTGTAGCACCTCTCTCCTATGTGCGGGTTATTTGTGTATTAACTGGCTTCCTAGGAGGCTGCTAAAATCGTGGATTCGAATCTCAGCCAGTCACAGAATATATATATATATATATATATATATATATATATATATAATGTCGTGCCGAATAGGCAGAACTTGCGATCTTGGCTTAAATAGCAACGCTCATCTTGCCATATAGGACAAGTGAAAATTTGTGTATGCAATAATTTCGCCAAAATCATTCTGAACCTAACGAAAAAAATATATTTCACTGTGCTTGTTTAGTATTAAATTATTATAAACAAATCTAAAATATATTTAGTTAGGTTAGGCTAAAATAAATTGTTCTTGTTATAATAAGGTTAGGTAAGTTTTCTAAGATTCTTTTGGAGCAAAATTAAAATTTTTTACATTAACATTAACGAAAAAATATATCTTTAAACGTATAAGAGAAATCTGTAGAAAGGACTTAATTTTAAATGAGTTCTTGCTAATTGACCAGTTTTACATATTCGGCACGACATATATATATATATATATATATATATATTATATATATATATATATATATATATATATATATATATATATATATATATATATATATATATATATATATATATATATATATATATATATACACAAATACTGATCTCTGGCTGAAGGAGACTCGAACCTACGAACCTTGGAACAAGGTACGCAGTGCATTACCATTCTCACCAAGGTACTGGTCCAGTGTGGTGAGAATGTGGATGCACTGCGTACCTTGTTCCAAGGTTCGTAGGTTCGAGTCTCCTTCAGCCAGAGATCAGTGTTTGTGTATACGTCGCCTGCTCTTGCGAATTCCTTGCATATATATATATATATATATATATATATATATATATATATATATATATATATATATATATATATATATATATATATATATATATATATATATATATATATATATATATTTGGTGTGGGTGCCTCAGAGCTAGTTTCATTCTTCTCCCCGTTTGGTGTATTAGCCAGTGGGTTAGAGCATCGTGAATAATTGCTCGCTATGAAGCGGGCAAAAACAACACGGGTTCGATCCCCTGGCTAGTCGCAGTGTTGTTACTGATTAAATACCACTTCATCGTGGTTACAATACTATATATACTGCTTGTGGAGGCTAGTACACCAAACGGGGAGTAGAATGAAATTAACTCTGAGGCACCCACACAATCGTGTCCTCACAACTTGAAGCCTAGTTCGTTAGGCTGAAGTTGTTTGTAGGATTGTATGGTGCAGTGGGTTAGAGCGTCGTGAATTTTCTCAAAAACAAAGTCGAGAAGTTTGCCTCTGTATATAGATGTTTTCGAGTGGGAAAGATTGAAGAGTACTGAGACACGAACGTGACCCTTGATGATGAATGAGATCAAGATTATAAAGAGTAACGGGGAAGAGAGTGGAATACATACATGTGTCTAATTTATCAGAGTGGAATACATAAATGAGTGTAGGTTAAGAAGTGGTTGCCTATAAATCCTTCAGGGAAGATGGAGTAATGTTTCTCTAGGTAGGCTCCGGCAGCACTGCCAGGCAGCTTTAAAGGTTATGTGAGGCTTCAAAGACATTCAACGATTATAGAGAATACTGATAACTTTTAGGGATAACAAGGCATCTCCTGAAAGTTATCTGGTATATTTATGCATAAATATTCTCTAGGCTTTTAAAGGTTTTCTCCAATCCGACTTCTCCTTCCAGTTTACAAGACATTTCGTCCTCATCTCATTCCACTTCTTCTACATCATTCCTTCCACAAGATTTTATCCTTGTCATTCATTATTCTATTCTTATCACCCCATCTCATTGTTCCCTTCCTTCACCCTTCCCACCGACCATTACCCCCTTTACCACCCCTCTCCCTCACCAAGACTTCACTCCCGTCCTCCCATCAACACAGAACCCACCAAGGAGCAGTTCCAGTCGACATTGTCGCAGGTGGCCAGTACTGCTGTGCTCTGGTCTCTTGACGCCCACGACGCCCACAGTGTCGTGGCATTCACCCAGCCAACGTTTACCAGGTAGTGCGATCTGTTGGGGGGAAGAGAACGTTAATTATGCATTCAAGTAGAGGTAATGCAACTGGCTGAGGATGAGTGTTACTGCTAATGTCTAGATTCTCAGTACAGAATGTGCAACTTGCTAGAGCTGGTTAGTCGTTCTTTTGTCCTGCTATATATATATATATATATATATATATATATATATATATATATATATGTCGTGCCGAATATGTAAAACTGGTCAATTAGCAAGAACTCATTTAAAATTAAGTCCTTTCTAAAATTTTCTCTTATACATTTAAAGATATATTTTTTTCATTAATGATAATGTAAAAATTTATAATTTTGCACCAAAAGAATCTTCGAAAACTTACCTAAACTTATTATAACAAGAACAATTTATTTTAGCCTAACCCAACTAAATATATTTTAGATTTGTTTACAATAATTTAATAGTAAACAAACACAGTGAAATATATTTTGTTCGTTAGGTTCAGAATGATTTTGGCGATATTATTGCATACACAAATTTTCACTTGTCCTATATGGCAAGATGAGCGCTGCTATTTAAGCCAAGATCGCAAGTTCTGCCTATTCGGCACGACATATATATATATATATATATATATATATATATATATATATATATATATATATATATATATATATATATATATATAATGTAGAGCCGAAAAGGTAAAATTTGGGATTTTGGTTTAAGTAGCAACGCTCTTATCAAATGGCATACAATACTGACAGGTTGGTAGATAAGATACATAGACAACATTTAGGCAACTAACTAACAGTTAGTTCCAGACTTTGGAACAGAACTTCTCCAGGCTGAAGGACTGAAAACCTCAAATCTATTACTTCAAGGGTGATGGACTGATTACATCGTCTTCACATGTCTACTGCTCTCGCTTACATTCTGTACTCGACTGAAGAAGACTACTGTGTAGGCGAAACGTTTCGGAATAAAGTTGCCTAAATGTTGCCTATGTGTCTTATCTACCAACGCTCTTCTTGCCGAATAAGGCAACCGAAAAATTGTGTATGCAATAATTTCGCAAAAATCATTTTGAATCTAACGAAAAAATATATTTCATTGTGTTTGTTTATTAAATAATTGTAAACTTATGTAAAATATATTTATTTGAATTAGTCTAAATTAAATTGCGCTTGTCATAATAAGGTTAGGTAAATTTTCTAAGGTTCTTTTGGTACAAACTTATTAATTTTTACATTAACATGAATGAAAAAAAATATATCTTTAAACGCATAAGAGAAAATTTTAGAAAGGACTTAATTTTAAAAGAGTTCTTGCTAATTGACCAGTTTTACCTATTTGGCGCGACACACACACACACACACACACACACACACACACACACACACACATGCAGAACAACCGCTGTGAAAAAAACTAGTGAAATTCTTTGCGCTTTCGTGACTTCCCACATTATCAGGGAATTATAAAAAGTAAAAGGTTAACATGAGGCATATAAGGACGAGACTACACTTCACTGCCCCCCCCCCAACAACACCTGACTTTTTATGATGATATTGGTAGGTAGTCAGTGATCCGTGTAACACAGCTTATATTCTACCCAAAAATTTGTCTCATTTACCTTAAATTCTTACCAAATTTTATTAATTATAAATGAATCCAATTTATGTAATTAATGAAATTTGGAAAGAATTTAAGGTACATTAGACAAATTTTTGGGTAGAATATAAGCTGTGTTACACGCATCACTGACTACCTACCAATATCATCATAAAAAGTCAGGTGTTGTTGTTGGGGGCGGGGGGTGGCAGTGAAGTGTAGTCTCGTCCTTATATGTCTCATGTTAACCTGTTATTTTTATAGTTCCTTGATAATGTGAGAAGTCACGAAAGCATTTAGAATGTCACTATTATTTTCACAGTGGTTGTTCTGCATATTCTGATATCACTTGTTTACTGTGATCTTATTTTATATATATATATGTCGTGCCGAATATGTAAAACTGGTCAATTAGCAAGAACTCGTTTAAAATTAAGTCCTTTCTAAAATTTTCTCTTATACGTGTGAAGATATATTTTTTTCATTGATGTTAATGTAAAAATTTATAATTTTGCACCAAAAGAATCTTAGAAAACTTACCTAACCTTATAACAAAAAAATTTTTATTTTAGCCTAACCCAACTAAATATATTTTAGATTTGTTTACAATAATTTAATACTAAACAAACACAGTGAAATATTTTTTTTTCGTTAGGTTCAGAATGATTTTGGCGAAATTATTGCATACACAAATTTTCGCTCGTCCTATATGGCAAGATGAGCGTTGCTATTTAAGCCAAGATCGCAAGTTCTGCCTATTCGGCACGACATATATATATATATATATATATATATATGTATATATATATATATATATGTATATATATATATATATATGTATATATATATATATATATATCAGTGAAAACTAACAATAATCCAAAAAGAACTTTCATCTCTCCAATTATCAAGGGATAGTAAAAATAATTAAGTAACAATTTTACCTAGGAGAAATATCGCCTCACATATAGTCAGTGGGTTGTTAAGTGACTCAGTGGTTGTGGGTCAGCCGGCACACCTCACTGTTCTCAACTTTTAAGTCAGGTTAAGAGTAACATGTCAAGCGAATATGAATTTGCTTGCTAGTATAGATTATAATTCTCACAAATTTTATGTATTATGAATGAATCTAGTTTATATAATCCTGGCCTCATATTCAGATTGCAAGTAGTACTAGCTTTTATAAATATCAAATCTATTAAATTTCTTTCGACCATTGACTTTCACATTAGAGCTTTCTCTCTATTTTTAAGTAATCACTGGAGTGATTAAAATTTCTCACATGAATAAATGGAACATTAGACTCCCTCCTAGTTTCTATGTTATATTTACCTTGATGTAGTTTTAGTTCAAGACTTTTTCCAGTCTTACCAAAATAAAATTTAATGCATTTTGCGCATAGAATCTTACAGAGATACCCATCAGCAGTGTGACAGAAATTCTTATTCAAATATTTCTTTGACATCAATATTTATAAATGTAACATTTTGAAAATCTTAAGTAGAGAAGAAATGTGAAGGAAAATTGCATTGTAGAGTAACACCATCATATTGTGATGTATATGTTGTATTATAGAGCAGCACCATCATACTGTGATATGTTGTATTATAGAGCAGCGCCATCATATTGTGATGTATATGTTGTATTATAGAGCAGCACCATCATACTGTGATATGTTGTATTATGGATCAGCGCCATCATATTGTGAGGTATATGTTGTATTATAGATCAGAACCATCATATTGTGATTTATACATTGTATTATAGATCAGCACCATCATATTGTGATGTATATGTTGTATTATGGATCAGCGCCATCATATTGTGAGGTATATGTTGTATTATAGATCAGAACCATCATATTGTGATTTATACATTGTATTATAGATCAGCATCATATTGTGATTTATACATTGTATTATAGATCAGCACCATCATATTGTGATTTATACATTGTATTATAGATCAGCACCATCATATTGTGATTTATACATTGTATTATAGATCAGCACCATCATATTTCGTGATGTGTATGGTTCTTTCTCATTGTTAGGGTTATAAAATGTGTTTCTAGAAATTTATGAAGAATTGTCAATAATACTTTCTTAATATATAAGAGTACAAACAACATATTCTGTAAATCACTGTTATTTCCTCATTATGAATTCTGGGCTACAAATATGCAGAACTTTCAAGAACATTAACAAGTATTGAATGACATGCGCTAGTACATTATGTACAACTAGTTAAGGGAGGCATTTCAATGCGATATTCATCCGAGGAGTTAAGTTAAATAGGAGGAAGGTGTTTACATAACACGAAATGTGTAATACAGTGGAACCTCGGTACTCAAACTTAATCCGTTCCAGAAGGCTGTTCGAGTGTCGATTTGTTCGAGTACCGAACGAATTTTTCCCATAAGAAACAATGTAAATTTGATTAATTCGTTTCAGACCCCCAAAAATACACTCACAGCGACTTTGTGGTGTATTTTCGAATAATATTTATGATCGTATTCTCGTTTTCTTGGTCTCAGTTGATAGAATGAAAGATATTTTACAAAAATAGAGATGATTTTGAATGGTTTACTGACTAAAATACCTTGAAATTGAGCTCAAAATAGCATAACTGTTTGATTTTTGCTGATGTTTAAGCAAATCGCATCACACGTCCAATACACGTCCACTGGTGGGTCTAATATGCTTTCACAAATGCGCTGATATTATTTATACCATTTTCTCAGTAATGCAATAGACTGCATAACAGTAAATCTATTTTTTGTATGAATAAAAATTCAAAATGGAAAGCAAGCGTAATATAAAGGAGTATCTGATGAGTCGTCTTGATAGCCGGATACTAGCGATGGCGCGAATACAATGTTGTGTAATTACGATAATATTAATGTTAAAGGTTATCTATCATATTTATTCTAACTTGATATCAGAAACATGACAGATAACCTAGAAGCACAATAAAGATGGTGAAATTAATGGAAGGCATATTATATGGAGAGGCAAAGGTGGTGTTTACATCAGGGCAAACACACTCTAACCAGTTTACTTTTTGGTTCCCTGTTATCACTAATCTTCTTAGGCCCCATGGCGCCTAATTTATATAAATAATATAAAAAAAATTAAAAAAAAATGCGAAGAAACACGAAATAGTTTACAAGGAAGTTCAGTGGAGTTTTGCACTGAGCGACACCTGCAGGGAGACTGACGCACATGTTCCGGCAGGTCGTGTTTGTTTGGTCGAGTGCCGAGCGACTTTTTTTACCGAACAAAGCGCTCGAGTACCGAAATGTTCGAGTACGGAGCTGTTCGAGTACCGAGGTTCCACTGTATATAAATAATTTGTTGAACACTGGATACGCAGATGGAGATGCAACAATGTCAAGAAACAACTGAGAGACACTGAATAAATTAATTAATCTTGGGATGCCAAAGATATGAAAGGCAGCAGCCAAAAAGTTAATACGTACATCTAAAAAAAGAGAAAACATCAACTTTAAAAAAAAAAAGATGAAGATGGCAGCCATTTAATTACGAGGAATTAAGAAGAGAAACATAAAATATAAATATATATAAAAACTACATAATTACCATCAATCACAGCTCCACCTTCCCCCCCCCAATGACACTCCCGGCCCCAACACTCCACCCTCGCTCCCATCCTCACTCCCACCTACTATCCCACTCTCACCCCCACCCACAACCTCACCTTCACCCCCACAATCCCACCCTCATCCCCTTAGAGGTCTACCAACTGAAGCGCAACTACAAGTATTTTCAACAGCCTCTTGATGGATCTACAAGTATTTTCAACAACTAACTGATGCAACAGTAATTAATCAACAAACATTAACCGTCTAATATTAGCTAACATTAAGAGTCTAACATTAACAATACAACATTAACTATTGCCAAGTATAACTGTGAAAACATCAACAGCATCATAGCTGAGTCTAGTTTCCAGTGAGCAACGACCCACTTTGTCTTTACAGTGAAACATTTTCAAGGGGATGCATCAAGGTGGTAAAAATTAATATTATGACCGGAGAAGAATGACGACGTCGGAGATGAGGTTTGTCAAGACACTCACACGTGGCGCTCAGTGTAGGAAATATGATGTAGTTAATAAATTTTCATTTGAATAAACAGAAAGATGGACGGCGGAGGAGGGGTTCAAACAACGGCCTGTAAATTGAGAGCCCGACTCTACCGTCTTCACCAGCAGGCTTACAAGAGGAGACAGGTGAGAGTGTTTTCATAACACAGTGACGCAAAACAATCGCAAATATGCGATCCTAACAATGCAGAACAAACCACATTGGGTTGGAAATTTTAGCTCAAGATCTTTCGCACTCTCGTGCGTCTTCAGGAGCTATAGAATGTTGCAAGACAGCAACAGACAGGAGGGGAAATTCTTTGCCTCGAGACACAAGGTATCAGTGGCAACCCATGTCACAGAGTGAGAGCCACCACCGACCCCAACACCTACCTACCGTCGCACAGAGGTTTACAGAAAGCATGTTACATAATATTAAGGAAACTGACTATACTAAATAACCGCCAGGAAACTGACTATACTAAATAACCGTCAGGAAACTGACTATACTAAATAACCGTCAGGAAACTGACTATACTAAATAACCATCAGCCTTAAACTGTATCTAGTTGATATCAGTTGATCTATATGGAATTATTTTACCTAAATGGTTAATACACCCAGCCACTCAAGCTATATGTAACATTGCGTTATTATACGAGTCAGATTAACTAGTTGGCAACCTATACTATTATACGTCATGGAATGTTCCAGAATAGCCAGCAGAGAAGGGACTGTACACATATCTCAACATATTTACCTACCTCTAACATTTACCTATCCTGCTCCATGACAATAGCACTGTTTCTTAACACTAACACCCCAGAGGTGATAAGTCACTTTACCTACCACTCTAGGCTATCATCAGAAGCTCACATATACGATATTAAGTAAGTTGTAGTTACATAAACTTGTGTAATTTTAGTCGTATGGAAGGCTTATGCAGACTTGCTAATACTATGGAATTCCCCATATATGGCACTACCGAAGGTGGAGCGCAGTCTCCGACGGGCGAAACTAGTCAGTGAACGTAAATACGGGCATGGTCTTCTCTACACACACCTAAGGGAATGTTAAACCTACCGATATTCTCTATGTACTGTGATCCAGTCAGAGAGGATTCCCAACGCGTGAAATGTGTAGGAAAGGTGCGGGGAACACTGGTCTAATGTCACCAAATCCTCACGAGGACCCGTTACATAATGAGTAATCTGGGGATTCTGCATACCATCCTTGCTTAAGACTGCGCACAACTGACTATACTAAATAACCGTCGAGTTTGTACGTTCCATTGTTTGAATTATATAAGGCGTTCTTATCATATTTATTGAGAGAGGATTCAATTACGTTCCTTTCCATAATGGAACTATTGGGTACAATGACCTCAGCTGCTGCCCACCCCGATGTATGATTGCATTTGACCCCTGAGCCATCTTTACCAAGTGCTGATATTGGGCTAATCTGATGTTTAGTGGTTTACCTGTCTGCTCGACGTGCGCAAGAGAGCATAGTGTACATGGGACCTAGTAAACACCACCAACAATGTTGGATGGTTCAATCTTAATCAGCTTCTGCTTCAGTGTCCCGATGTTCTTGAAGCAATATTTTTATTGAGCTTTTTAATGCATGAGGGAGGCTGACCAAATTCTCAAAGCCAGTATATTTTTTTTCCTGGACGATACTTCACAAGTTTCAGTCCTGTAGAATGTCTTCCTGGCTGCCAATAACGCCTTCTCAACAAAATCTCTAGGACATCTCAGTTTAGTGGCTATGTTGAATATCTTATTAATTTCATCATTCAAATATTTCAGGCTACGAATACGTAAAGCTGTCAGGAACATTGTAAGAAAAGCATTCCTTTTAACCCTAGATTCCTGACTGGAATAATAGTGAACGTATGACGACACATTAGTTGGCTTCCTGTACAGTGTACATTTAAATTTTCTGTCAACACGATATATTAGAACATCTAGGAAAAGCAATTTGTTATCTACTTCGTGCTCTGTTTTAATCTTAATTGAGGCTACTATATCCCTAAGTTTGGGAAGGAACTCATTAATATCACGATCTCTAGGTCACAGACAGATCTTCGTCTATGTATCTGAACCATTTGACTTTACTATTCAGGATATCTTTAATTATTCGAGTCTCAAAAATAAGTCATGGCCATGGGAAATCCGCCTAGTCCATTGCTCAGCAACTTGCATGTGGAATTCTATGTATTATAATTGCTACATTGATAATCTTTTGATGTATATTTGATCTACAACCCCCTTCCCGTTCAGTCTTTATACAGTCCACTCAATTTAAAATTCTTATTAATTAAATTCCTGAGCATAATTCTTTACACCTATTATGTGGATTATCATTAAAAATAAAGGTTCCCAATGCAGTTAATGTTATTCCAAAAGGGCAGTTTCGGAGGTGGCACCGAGGACCCGGGAGACCCTCAGTCTACTCTGGGAGGCGAGTAGAATCTAGCTTTCTCACAGTATTTACTAGAGTAGACTTATCCACCAAGGCAGTTATCCAAAGACAACACTACTGTTTACTTTTTTTTGCTTAAGCTCATCTGACCTCTTGCCATATATAATATATAATATATATATATATATATATATATATATATATATATATATATATATATATATATATATATATATATATATATATATATATATATATGGGTTTATGGGGGACGAGGTAAACTACAGAACTAATGAAAAAGGGTGGGTGGTACACTGAGGTATCTGTGGCAACAAAGAACATTATCTATGGAGGCAAAGAAGGGAATGTTTGAAAGTATAGTGATACAAACACTTATATGGGTTATGAATGTTGTAGCAAGAAGGCTGGAGGCAGTGGATAAGTCATGTTTAAGGGCAATCTGTGTGGTGTAAAGATGCAGAAAATTCGCAGTGTGGAAATTAGGAGGAGGTGTGGAGGTTAGGTTAGGTAAGGTTCGTCAGGAAACAGGATAAGAGTTTCCAGAAGCGGGTCTTAGATGATGACCTTTCGTCGGAACTTTTGGTCACCTGACCGAGGCCTTCCGCTGGCTTACCGGTCCATAGTTATAACCATTTTTAGGAGGTGTGGAGTTACTAAAAGTATTATTCAGAGGGTTGAGGAGGGGTTGTTGAGGTGGTTTGGTCATTTAAAGAGGACTTGGAGGGTGTATAAATCTGTAGCGGAGGGGAGATGTAGGAGTCGTCTTAGGAAAGGATGGAGGGAGGGGGTAAAAGGGGTTTTGTGTGCAAGGGGCTTGGGAATACATCAGGCATGTGTGAGTGTGTTAGAAGTGAGTGGAGAGGATGGTTCTTGGGACCTGACGACCTGTTGGAGTGTGAACAGGGTAATATTTTGTGAAGGAATTGAAGGAAACCGTCTAGCCAGACTTGAGTCCTGGAGGTGGGAAGTACAATGCCTGCACCTTAAAGGGGGGGTTTGGGATATTTGTTTTTTAGAATGATATCTGAACTGTCGTATCTGGGCGCCTCCACAAAGACACTGGTAGTGTGAGTGATGGTGAAAGTGTTTCCTTTTTTGGGTCATCCTGCCTCGGTGGGATACGGCCGGTTAGTTCAATATATATATATATATATATATATATATATATATATATATATATATATATATATATATATATATATATATATATATATATATATATATATATATATGTGTGTGTGTGTGTGTGTGTGTGTGTGTACTCACCTATATGTACTCACCTATATGTGGTTGCAGGGGTCGATTCATAGCTCCTGGCCCCGCCTCTTCACTGGTCGATACTAATTCACTCTCTCCCTGCTCCATGATATTTGTCATACCTCTTCTTAAAGCTATTTATGGAACTTGCTTCCACTACTTAACTCTCCAGATTATTCCAGTTCCTGACAACTCTAAGACTAAAGAAATACTTCCTAACACCCCTATGACTCATCTGGGTTTTCAGTTTCCAATTGTGTCCCCGTGTTTCTGTATCCCATCTCTGAAACATTCGATCCCTGTCCACGTTGTCAATGCCTCTTAGTATTTTATACGTTGTTATCATGCCCCCTCTATCCCTCCTATCCTCTAGTGTCATCAGGTTGATTTCCCTTAACCTTTCCTCATAAGACATACCCCTCAGTTCCGGGAATAATCGTGTAGCAAATTTTTGCACTTTCTCCAATTTCTTGGCGTGTTTGACTAAGTAAGGGTACCATACTAGCGCTGCATATTCCAGTATAGGCCTTACGTACACTGTGTACAATGTCGTGAATGACTCCTTACTCAGATGTCTAAACGCCAATCTCAGGTTTGCCAGTCTCCCATATGCTGCAGCAGTTATTTGATTGATGTGTGCCTCAGGGGACATGTTCGTTATGATGCTTACCCCAAGATCCTTTTCTTTAACTGATGTTTCCAGCTGTTGGTTTCCTAACCTGTAATCCGTCTGCGGTCTTCTGTGTCCTTCCCCAGTCTTCATGACCTTACACTTACTGGGGTTAAACTCCAGGAGCCATTTGTCGGACCATACTTGTAGTTTGTCCAGATCCCCTTGTAATCTTAACTGATCCTCTCCCACTTGTATTCTCATCAGTTTCACATCATCAGCGAACAGTGACACTTCTGAATCTATTCCTTCCACCATGTCATTCACGTATACAAGAAACAGCACCGGGCCTAGGACTGACCCTTGTGGAACCCCACTCGATACATCCGCCCACTCCGACACTTCAGCACGTACCAACACACTTTGTTTCCTACCTGTCATGTATTCCCTGATCCATTGCAGTACTTTCCCCTTTATTCCTGCCTGCTCCTCTAATTTTTGCACCAGTCTCTTGTGTGGTACTGTGTCAAAAGCCTTCTTGCAATCTAAGAAGATGCAATCTACCCATCCCTCTCTCTCATGTCTTACTTCTGTTACCTTATCGTAGAACTCAAGTAAATTTGTGACACAGGATTTCCCATCTCTGAAGCCGTGCTGACTGTCATGTATGAGCCCAATCTTTTCAATGTGTTCCACTACTTTTCTCCTGATAATCCTTTCCATGACTTTACATACTATACAAGTCAGTGATACTGGTCTGTAGTTTAATGCTACCTGTCTGTCCCCTTTCTTAAAAATTGGAACTACATGTGCTGTCTTCCACGCCTCAGGCAACTGCCCTGTTTCGATAGATTTACTGAAGATTGCTGCTAATGGCACACACAGTTCCTCTGCTCCCTCTCTCAGTATCCATGGAGATATGTTATCTGGGCCTACTGCCTTTGAGGTATCGAGTTCGTCTAGCAGTTTCTTCACTTCTACCTTGGTTATGTGTATCGTGTCCAGCGCCTGCTGGTGCACCCTACCTCCACAGTTTGCTGGAAGCATTCCTGACTCTATTGTGAATCTTTTGTTTAGTTCATCACATACTTCTTGGTCACTCTTCGTCAGCTCCCCTCCTTCTTTCCTCAGCCTGATTACCTGGTCCTTGACTTGTTTTTCTCCTTATGTGACTGTATAACAACTTTGGTTCAGATTTGGCTTTTGATGCTATGTCGTTCTCGTATTGCCTCTGGGCCTCTCTCCTTATCCTTGCATATTCGTTTCTGGTTCTTCTGCTCATCTCCTTGTTTTCTTGAGTCCTTTGCCTTCTATACCTTTTCCATGCTTTCGCACACTTGGCTTTGGCCTCTTTACACCTCCAATTAAACCATGGGCTCACTCTGGTCTTACCATTTTATCTGTTGCCCTTTGGTACGAACCTTTCCTCTGCCTCCCTGCACTTAGTGGTTACTATTTCCATCATTTCATTTACTGTCTTTCCATCTAGTTCTCTTTCCCACTGCACTTCATGCAGGAAACTTCTCATTCTTATGTAGTCCCCTTTTTTGAAGTTTGGTTTCTCTCTTGTTCTCGTGCTACTGCATTCTCCACTGTTAACTCAAAAAGATATTCAAAACTCAGGACATCATGATCACTAGCGCCAAGGGGTCTTTCGTGGGTGATATCCCTTGTCTGAACTATTCAAGGTGAATATGAGATCCAGTCTTGCTGCAACATCCTCTCCTCTCTCTCTGGTTGTATCCCTAACATGTTGATGCATGAAATTCTCCAATACAGTCTCCAACATCTTAGCCCTCCATGTTTCTGGTCCCCCATGTGGGTATAGGTTTTCCCAATCTCTTTATGATTGAAATCCCCCATTATAAGCAATTTTGTCCTACCCATATGAGCCCTCCTGGCCACTTCAGCTAGTGTATCCACCATTGCCTTATTGCGCACATCATACTCTTCTCTTGTTCTCCTGCTGTTAAGTGGTGGGTTATACATCACTGCTATCATCACCTTTGGACCACCTACAATGAAGTCGTCTGTTTCCCTTCTTTCCATTCCTCCCATCTCAAAACTCCACTGGTTTTTTACGAGCAATGCTACTCCTCCCCCTCCTCTATACTCTCTGCCTTTCTTCATAATCTGATATCCAGGTGGAAAAATTGCATCTGTTATCATCCCTGTAAGTTTTGTCTCTGTTAGTGCTATAATGTCAGGTGATGCATCAATGATGCGTTCTTGCCACTCTTCACTCTTATTTGTTATTCCATCTGCATTGGTGTACCATACCTTTAGCTTCCTTTCCATTACTGTATTTTGGGAGATGGAAGAGGAAGGTGTAGGCTGAGAGGGTGGGAGGCAGGGCACAATATTATGGGAGGCTGCTGTGACTGTGGAATTAGTGCTTAGGGGGGTGGTGGCTATGGAGCGAGGTTCGTTTCTGTTTACTGTGTTTGGTTGATATGTGGTGACAGGGGTTGAGAGGTTTCTGTAAGCATTTGTGTTTGATGTCCCCCCAAAGGCTGAGTTTTCCTGTCTGTCGTTGCCTGTCCTGTCTCTCTTTCCTTCCACTGGTTCTGTCTTGCTCTCACTTTCAGTTGCTCCCTTTCCTTTCATGTTCTGTCTCGATTGAGGAACGCTTTTGGATAATCTGGAGAGTCCTTTAACAGTGGTTTCTGTTGTAGTATCCTGTTCCGTACCACATTTGTCCTGAATGTCAATCTGATTGGTCGATTTTTTTCCCTTGAATACCCCCCCCTCCCCCAAGTCTGTGAAAATTTTCTACCTGAGACATGTCCCTCTCTCCTGTTATTGCAATGATGTTCTTAATCTCTGCTTTCTCCCAATGCTTTCTTTCATCATAGGTCTGCCCTTCAGCCTCCTGAAGCCCATGAATAATTATTGATCTCTCTCCCTCTCCTCTTCCCATTTCTTTTCCCTCTGTATCTGATTTAAGCATCTCCTTTGCTGTTTCCCTAATCGTCTCCCAGACACCATGATGACCTGATATTACTGCTGCAAAAGACTGTTTAGATTCATCCCCTCCTTCAGCCCCCTCGCTGCCTGCTGATGTTCCCATTTCAGTCATCTTGCTCCTTTCGGACCTCATCTTTAGATCCTGCTTCAGCACATCCATTTCTTTCTCCAATCTCTGTATCTTTGCCTCAGCTACTACAGCTCATGATTCCCACTTCTTGCTCTCTGCAGATATTTGCTCTAACATGTTATTGCAAAGCTCGTTTAACCTTTTCTCCCATTGTTGTTCCATTTTGTTCTTGAGCCGTTCTACCCATTCTACCTTTTCCAACCAGCCATCATCGGTTCCCTTGCCTTTACGTCCTCCCTTTTGAGAGCCCAATTTGCTTTTATCCTGTTGGGATGTTCTAGCTGTTTCAGCTTATCGTAAAAATGTGTGTGTGTGTGGTGGGGGTATTTATGAGCTAATGTGTTTGGTTAAGTTAGGTTTGTGTACTCACCTATTTGTACTCACCTATTTGTGGTTGCAGGGGTCGAGTCCTAGCTCCTGGCCCCGCCTCTTCACCGGTTGCTACTAGGCCCTCTCTCTCCCCGCTCCATGAGCTTTATCAAACCTCGTCTTAAAACTGTGTATGGTTCCTGCCTCCACTACGTCATTTTCTAGGCTATTCCACTGCCTTACAACTCTATGACCGAAGAAATACTTCCTACTATCTCTCTGACTCATTTGTGTCTTCAACTTCCAATTGTGGCCTCTTGTTTCTGTGTCCCCTCCCTGGAACATCCTGTCTTTGTCCACCTTGTCTATTCCACACAGTATTTTATATGTCGTTATCATGTCTCCCCTGACCCTCCTGTCCTCCAGTGTCGCCAGGCCGATTTCCCTTAATCTTTCTTCATAGGACATTCCCCTTAGCTCTGGAACTAGCCTTGTCGCAAACCTTTGTACTTTCTCTAGTTTCTTGACGTGCTTTATCAAGTGCGGGTTCCAAACAGGTGCTGCATACTCCAGTATGGGCCTGACATACACGGTGTACAGTGTCTTGAATGATTCCTTACTAAGGTATTGGAATGCTGTTCTCAGGTTTGCCAGGCGCCCATATGCTGCAGCAGTTATCTGATTGATGTGTGCTTCCGGAGACATGCTCGGTGTTATACTCACCCCAAGATCTTTCTCCTTGAGTGAGGTTTGCGTGTGTGTGTGTGTGTGTGTGTGTGTGTGTGTGTGTGTGTGTGTGTGTGTGTATGTGTATGTATGTGTGTGTGTGTGTGTGTGTGTGTGTGGGTGGGTGTGTGGGTGGGTGGGTGGGTGGGTGGGTGGGTGGGTGGGTGGGTGGGTGGGTGGGTGGGTGTGGGTGGGTGTGTGGGTGGTGTGGGTGGGTGTGGGTGGGTGTGTGGGTGTGGGTGGGGGTGTGGGTGGGGGTGTGGGGGTGGGGGTGTGGGGGTGGGTGGGTGTGTGGGTGGGTGTGTGGGTGGGTGTGTGGGGGGGTGTGTGGGTGGGTGTGGGTGTGTGTGGGTGTGTGTGGGCGTGTGTGTGGGTGTGTGTGTGGTGGGTGTGTGTGGGTGTGTGTGGGTGTGTGTGGGTGTGTGTGGGTGTGTGTGGGTGTGCGTGTGGGGGTGTGTGGGTGTGTGTGTGGGTGTGTGTGTGGGTGTGTGTGTGGGTGTGTGTGGGGGTGTGGGTGTGTGTACTCACCTATTTGTGGTTGCAGGGGTCGAGTCACAGCTCCTGTGCGGATGTGTGTGTGTGTGTGTGTGTGTGTGTGTGTGTGTGTGTGTGTGTGTGTGTGTGTGTGTGTGTGTGTGTGTGTGTGTGTGTGTGTGTGTGCACACTAGGCTACGCTCCTCTTTTAAGATTATAAAAAAATTTTCACAATCAATTCCTTATTAATATATACTATATAATATTTACTGTGTACACTTGTGTTTGTGTGTGTGTGTTTACTAGCTTGTCGTTCTTTGAAAAAGAGGGGGGGGGGGTCAGGTTAACACTCTTGTTATTGTTGTTGGTTCACCGGTACTCTCCCGGCCCAGATCTCCGCACACTACGCTACTTAACTTTTTTTGAAGATTATAGGATTATTTTTTCTCACTCAATTCCTTATTAATATATACTAATGTTTATTATAATAATAATTACGGGTGCACACGTGTGTTTGTATGTGCGTACTTGTTTACTAGCTTGTCCCTCAGAAAAACGGGGGAGGGGGGTCACTAGGCTACACAACTCTTCTGGAGTTTACCTGGAGATATTTAGATAATTTACTAACCACTATCTATCTCCTGGTACTGAAATAGGAAGAGAGTGATGGTATAGCAACAACCAGCAGGGCGAGACACTGAGACTTTAGACACTAACCAAAATTAACCACAAATAGGCAAGTGATGTCGTCTGCACAACAATGGAGGTTCCTGCTGGTCGGCTGCTGTCGACTTCAATTTTGTAACTCCTTCAGGAACTTTATCACGCATTCAAGTTTTTATTTTATTTTTATTTTAAGACTTGGTATTCACTCTTTTTTCTTTAGTACAGTATTATGGTCATAACAAGTCTGATGATGTTAGCTACATTCACAACACCAACAGCTGGGGATTGAATAATTTTTTCTTACTATCAGTATTTACTTAATCACTCGTTTATGACCTTATCACTACACTGCTGATATAACCCACAAATATATATGTATTTGTTAATATTTCAGATCACACCGTTAACCCAATTAACTGTTTGTATATTTTGTGTCAACACTGCAGCCAGCAGCCTGATCAGCTGACTGCTACCCTCCCTCACTCACCATTCATTCAAATTTAAATTGTAAAATTCTTGATCTTATCACATTATTCGCACTCTTGAAAGCTATTACACTCTTGTAGGTATGTTCACTGATTCACTCACGTACGATGACCGCTAATAATATCTTAGGACAGCCACTAGAACGCTAAATCCTGGGAGCACTATTTAGCGATACTGCTTCGCGTGTGTGTACTCCCCTATTTGTGGTTACAGGGGTCGAGTCTTAACTCCTGGCCCCGCCTCTTCACCGGTTGCTACTGCTACTGTGTGTGTGTGTGTGTGTGTGTGTGTGTGTGTGTGTGTGTGTGTGTGTGTGTGTGTGTGTGTGTGTGTGTACTACTTACTGTAGCTCTCAATATCAGGACTGAAGAAACACATTGTTTCTTCACTTGGTCTTGAATTGCGCAAAAGACTTAGTTTCTACTTTGTGTAAGTAGTTATTAATTACAAGGACTTGACAGACATTGTTCGTGGCGCTGTAATGATCTTCAACAACAAACATGACTTGCCAGAAAAAAATATAAGCAGCTGCTGATATAACGAGATAATGTTAACACTCAAAGTTCTTATAAGAAACGCGATGAATTTTTCAGCCATTTAAAAAAATAGAGAAATACTATCATACACACAATAACACGGTAAAACCTGTCGATGTAATGTTTGTTGAAATATACTAGAAGACTATGTCCTGTGATGCAGAATATTGACGACAACAGCCAAGCCAGAACTCGAAGAGGGAATAACGAACCATCACAATTATGACTTAAGAAATCGTAATGACACGATTGCAAATAAACCATACCCCCGGCCGGGATTGAACCCGCGGTCATAGAGTCTCAAAACTCCAGCCCGTCGCGTTAGCCACTAGACCAGCTAGCCACAATAAGATTCATCCAACTAGGTATATTTCTACACCATAGGAAAGTTAGCACGTGTCATTACGATTTCTTAAGTCATGTTGACGGCAGTGAAGGGACTTGAGCTAGAGTTCGTCACGGCCACGCTAGCTGGAGATTCGTCTGTAAAAACTTGCATTTGTGGTCACAGAGGTGCCTGTGCTAACTTTCCTATGGTGTAGAAATATACCTAGTTGGATGAATCTTATTGTGGCTAGCTGGTCTAGTGGCTAACGCGACGGGCTGGAGTTTTGAGACTCTATGACCGCGGGTTCAATCCCGGCCGGGGGTATGGTTGGTTTGGATCACAATTATATTAATAAGCTGGAAAATTTTCCTTAGCGATAACTGTCTACAACAGAAGACCTGTCTAAAGGCAGACTAAGCAAACGTTCTTATATAATAAACTACTGAAATTATAAGGTCAACAATAATTACATCAGAAAAAATACATCGACGAAAGGCATACATTAACAAACTTGAGAACATTCAACAACTACTATAATACCAAGAACCACAACATACAACAACAACAACAACAACATGAAGAAGTGTATATAACAAGATAATCTATACCTTCGTCACTAGTGCCAGAGCTGACACTAGGCTGGCACCAGCTGCTGGCCGCTACACTTAACAGTGTGAGGTGTGTGAGCCACGGTCGACACACTCCAAGCCTCACATAATGTTTGTATCCAGTGCTGGGTGAAGCTCTCACTCTTAACTACCATCATTTACTGCCCTTAAAATTAAACTGAATCACACTAAACCTTAGTCATATAAGTGTACAATGTTACACAAATATATATATTGATACTGGATAGGAATCAATATTTATCGTTTTAGAGATGACTAGACAAAAATATAAGGTAAAAATATACTATGGTCGTCACAGAAACATTTCATTTATAACATATAAATAATAACAATGAAAATTCTATTACAACTTTGCAAACTAGCATTATAATTATATTACGTTATTGTTAGCAATAACAAATTGATTGTGTCCACCCTGACAAACTTCGGTTAAATTTCTGTTTTCTAAGTGAATACCTTCAGGGTATTTTATATATTAATATCCTCTGTAAGCTAATATAAAATAAAGTTCACATTATTAACATTAAACATCATTTACCAATATAACAAAAAGTAACAGGAAATAACCAATCAACATTGTGTATTTTACTTCTGTGATTAAAAATTTTAAGTGATGTATAGAAAAAAAATAAATTTTAGTTAACGTGGAAACAAAATAAATGATGATTCTGTTATTCAGACAAGTGAACCTGTTTATCATTATTATAATAATCAATTTTTAATGTGGTGGAGGGGTAAGCCAGTGGAAGGTCTCGGTCAAATGACCAGAAGCTCCAGTGGCGGGTCATCATATGACCAAGACCCGCGTCAGGAAACACTTGTTCTGTTTCCTAGCGAATCTTACCTAACCTAATCTGTTTGATAATTTCTTAAAAGCTTTATGGTAGATGTGTAAGGAAATATGAAGAAAAACCTAAAGACTGGAGGGAAGGGCTCTAGTTAAGAGGTTCTTAATGTTAAAAATATATGATGTGAAGTGAAAAATTGGTATCTAAGTGGAGGTTAGAGGAAGTACCAGGGACTCTGGACGGTACTCACTGGTTGATGGGCTCTGGTGGTACCAGCAGAGTCCTGGGAGGTGGCACCATCATGGTAGTCAAGTCATACAACCATACACACACCTCAGGGATGGCAGTGTCCACCTGAAAACATAACATCACTCACTCAATAATAATGATAATTATAATACTAACAATCATCACACAATAACATCTTCAGAGTTGTTCATTGCACTAATATCAACATTTATGAAAGAAAATTATATAAAAAAACATACAAAATTATTATTAGTACAGTATTAATAATTGTGAAACATCGCAGCTGATACTGAAGAAACAGTGTTTCCTGACCCCCCACCCCCACCCGTCCTCACAGTATGTACCGACGCTCTGCTGAAGGCTACGTTTCTACTGCTATAGGAGATGTTGCTACTATTGTAGGCTATAGACTACTTAGTGTTTCTACTGCTATAGACTATGTTCCTACTGCTGTAGGCTATGTTCCTACTGCTGTAGGTTATGTTCCCACTACTGTAGGCTATGTTCCTACTGCTGTAGACTATTTCTACTACTGTAGGCTATGTTCCTACTGCTGTAGGCTATGTTCCTACTGCTGTAGGCTGTTTCTACTACTGTAGGCTATGTTCCTACTGTATTATGCTACGTTCCTACTGCTTTAGGTTATGTTCCTACTGCTGTAGGCTATTCCTACTGTTTTAGGCTATGTTCCTACTGCTGTAGGATGTTTCTACTACTGTAGGCTATGTTCCTACTACTGTAGGCTATGTTCCTACTACTGTAGGCTATGTTTCTACTGCTGTAGGCTATGTTCCTACTGCTGTAGGCTATGTTTCTACTGCTGTAGGCTATGTTCCTACTACTGTAGGCTATGTTCCTACTACTGTAGGCTATGTTTCTACTGCTGTAGGCTATGTTCCTTATGCTGTAGGCTATGTTCCTACTGCTGTAGGCTATGTTTCTACTACTGTAGGCTATGTTCCTATTGTTTTAGGATATGTTCATACTGCGGTAGATAATATGCATCGACTACTCTTGACTCCGTAACTCTTGCTGTAGGCTATGAAAGAACTTACTGTAGGGTATCTGAGGGTGTGCACTGTGGGGTACACATTATGCGAGTACTCGAGCACAGGCAGCTCTCTCACACCGGATTCGTTGAAGGATGCAACAGCGATGAAGTCTCCCGTAGGGCTAGGCCAGACGGCGTGGGCTTGACCCAGGATCTCTGAAAGATGAATTAGTCTGTGTCTGAGTCCGTAATTGGGTAGTAGTAATATAATAGTGGCTGTCACTGTACCGGTGACTAACAATATACTGGTTATCAAGACGGCGTGAGAGTGTGTGGGGGAGTGTTAGAAAGAGTAAGATTATGTTTGAAGGTTGAGTGTATATTAGTGGGTGTGGCAGTATATTACCTTCATATAGTAGATCAGGAACACCGTTGTAGCGTAGGTTGGGTGTAGCGTCCTGGGTGAGGGTGATTGGGGTGGAGGTGGGGGAGGGCAAGAAGTAAACATCTCCCTCACTCACCACCACCAGACTCGACCCTCTGTCACCCACCCACCCGACGTGCTGAAACCGCGGCTCACCCACGTCATGTCTCCACAACTTCAGTGGGTAGTAGTGACTGAGGAGAGAGAGAGAGATTAATAATAATAATAATAATAATAATAATAATAATAATAATAATAATAATAATAATATTAATAATAATAATAATAATAAAGAACAAAAATTCAACAATGGAACAATACACAAATAACCCGCACATACGAAGGTTCAGGCTCAGGTAGGTTTCCTAGGACGGGTCCTGGCTCGGGTCTTCTCCATGTCGTGACCCGGCAGTGGCTCCCGAAGGAGTGTCGGAGTTTGTACAAGTGATGTACCGTTTACAGCACTATGGCAGGGGCAGCCCTATGACAAGGGCACGGTGAGTCTTCAGCACAAGTGGTGCAGCAGTTAGCCACAATCGTCGTCGACGCCTTGTAGCTGGGGTACAGCACGTCTTTGATTCAAGTGGTATAGGGTCGGTGTTCTAGCTGGTATGAGGATCGCAACTCTCAAAAGCTCTACTCCATTTGAGCCATTTCTGGCACTCAGGCCTCAGCCCAAGTGAAACAGCGACTCAGGAAATTCTCTGGAGGAGGGCAGGGATGGAAAAAAGAGAGGTGGAAAAATAAAAAGGAAGTGGAGACAGTAGTGAAAGAGGTAGAGCAGGTAATGAAAGAAGTAGTAGTAGTAGTGGGTAGGGAGGAGAAGTAGTGGTTGCACAAGAGTCAGAGAGTGAAGTGAAGGGAGGTAAAGCAAGTAGTAGTAGTAGAAATGGTAAGTGGTAGTAGGTCCACCACAATGGTCCACGAGGCTGAGACCACAAACACAGGGAGGAAAAGCACATAAGACAGAATACATCTAGACAGAAGAGAGGAATGGCAAGAAAAATATAGGAAAGGAGAAGAGGTAAGGAGAGGAGATAAAGATTAGGTCAAGTCACGAGTGTTCTGAAGTTTGGAGCATCTGACACTGTAATGAGAAAGGAAGGTATCTACAGAGACAAAGTGAGGACTAAGATTCACACGAGGTAAATTGTGTATATGGGATGCTGCAACAAGACGGCGTTGGTGAAGGGTAGAAGAAAGGTAGGCAATTATGGCAGAGGACCAGTCAGTATGATGACTGTGATCTCTAACATTACAGAAAAAAGCATTATCAGTGCCAGCAAGTTTAACACCACTTTTGTGTTTTTAAGTCGATTAAAAAGAGAGCGGCCAGTTTCTCCAAAATATTAAAGAGAACAAGAGGATGTAAAGTAAAAGGACACAAGTGCAACTAATGTGACATTTTATTGTGGCAACGTTGCACTTGTGTCCTTTTACTTTACATATTGTCGGTAATTCTACCAACTTTATTACAGAACAAGAGGAGCAGGAAATAGAGTAAACTTCGGAAGCATCAATAGAATGAGAAGTACGAACTAGATTACTAGCAAGGGTGTTAGTTTGGCGGAAAGTAGGTTTTATGTCTACGGAACGGAGAGAGTTGTTAAGATTTATGAGACTAAAAATATAGGGAAGGCAAAAAACAGGAGATTTCACGGGATAGAGAGTTTTGGATAGAGAAAAGTCCGTTTAGCAAGTGAGAAGACAGTTAATGAAAAGGGAAGGGTAGCCAAGACAAGACAGCGAATTGCGAAGAGTGGAAATTTCTAAATCAAGGAACTTAGGGTCACAAATGCGGAAGGCACTGAGAAAGGGAGAAATAAGAACACTTTTCCTGACACAGAGAGCTTGGTAAGAAAAGTAATTATTGTGCATGCCACTGTGCGTAAGCTTGCGGTAAACGGAAAAAGAAAAAAAAGCCTGTCGCAGACCGTTGGACATGTACATCAAGGAAAGGATATAGAACGTTAGATTCCCATTCAGCTTTGACGTTGATGGAAGGAGCAAGATTGTTAAGGACATTCAGAACTGCTTGGAGGAGACTGGAGTCATGGGGCCAAAGAGCAAAGACATCATGTACATAGTGAAGCCAGAGGAACCGGCGCACACCAATAGTAGAAAGAAGAGTTCGGAAGCATTCCTTGTCAAGGTTAGCAAGAACAGAGGATAAACGAGAACTCATAACAACACTGAAGGTGTATTGGGGTTTCTAAATTTAACGAGGGAAAAACTTTCCTCTTTATCGGAACATTCTCAGCAACAATATTCATTTGCTTTTTCACAAATTTTCGTTTATAACTCGACAACGTCTAATTCGATCGACTTTAAATTTCCAACGCTTGTTTAATGTATCTCGGGGAAGATTCATGGTCTAGTGGTACGTATGTGTGGACGCCCTATGCACAGTGCTACATAGACCGTGGTATGCGTGCGCCCTATGCACAGTGCTACATAGACCATGGTATGCATGGACGCCCTATGCACAGTGCTACGTAGACCATGGTATGCGTGGACGCCCTATGCACAGTGCTACATAGACCATGGTATGTGTGGACGCCCTATCACAGTACTACATAGACAGTGGTATGTGTGGACGCCCTATGCACAGTGCTACATAGATCATGGTATGTGTGGACGCCCTATGCACAGTGCTACATAGACTGTGTGGTATTATGTGGACGCCCTATACACAGTGCTACATAGACCATGGTATGTGTGGACGCCCAATGCACAGTGCTACATAGACCGTGGTATGTGTGGACGCCCTATGCACAGTGCTACATAAACCATGGTATGTGTGGACACCCTATGCACAAGATAAGAAAGTTAAGAAAGCCTAGGGAAAGTATGGATTTATCAGTTAAAAACAGAGTAGGGGAGTTAGTAGATGGGGAGAGGGAGGTATTAGGTAGATGGCGAGAATATTTTGAGGAACTTTTAAATGTTGAGGAAGAAAGGGAGGTGGTAATTTCATGCATTGGCCAGGGAGGTATACCATCTTTTAGGAGTGAAGAAGAACAGAATGTAAGTGTGGGGGAGGTACGTGAGGCATTACGTAGAATGAAAGGGAGTAAAGCAGCTGGAACTGATGGGATCATGACAGATATGTTAAAAGCAGGGGGGGATATAGTGTTGGAGTGGTTGGTACTTTTGTTTAATAAATGTATGAAAGAGGGGAAGGTACCTAGGGATTGGCGGAGAGCATGTATAGTCCCTTTATATAAAGGGAAAGGGGACAAAAGAGATTGTAAAAATTATAGAGGAATAAGTTTACTAAGTATACCAGGAAAAGTGTACGGTAGAGTTATAATTGAAAGAATTAGAGGTAAGACAGAATGTAGGATTGCGGATGAGCAAGGAAGTTTCAGAGTGGGTAGGGGATGTGTAGATCAAGTGTTTACATTGAAGCATATATGTGAACAGTATTTAGATAAAGGTAAGGAGGTTTTTATTGCATTTATGGATTTAGAAAAGGCATATGATAGAGTGGATAGAGGAGCAATGTGGCAGATGTTGCAAGTATATGGAATAGGTGGTAAGTTACTAAATGTTGTAAAGAGCTTTTATGAGGATAGTGAGGCTCAGGTTAGGGTGTGTAGAAGAGAGGGAGAATACTTCCCGGTAAAAGTAGGTCTTAGACAGGGTTATGTAATGTCACCATGGTTGTTTAATATATTTATAGATGGGGTTGTAAAAGAAGTAAATGCTAGGGTGTCCGGGAGAGGGGTGGGATTAAATTATGGGGAATCAAATTCAAAATGGGAATTGACAGTTTCTTTTTGCTGATGATACTGTGCTTATGAGAGATTCTTAAGAAAAATTGCAAAGGTTAGTGGATGAGTTTGGGAATGTGTGTAAAGGTAGAAAGTTGAGAGTGAACATAGAAAAGAGTAAGGTGATGAGGGTATCAAATGATTTAGATAAAGAAAATTTAGATATCAAATTGGGGAGGAGGAGTATGGAAGAAGTGAATGTTTTCAGATACTTGGGAGTTGACGTGTCGGCGGATGGATTTATGAAGGATGAGGTTAATCATAGAATTGATGAGGGAAAAATGGTGAGTGGTGCGTTGAGGTATATGTGGAGTCAAAAAACGTTATCTATGGAGGCAAAGAAGGGAATGTATGAAAGTATAGTAGTACCAACACTCTTATATGGGTGTGAAGCTTGGGTGGTAAATGCAGCAGCGAGGAGACGGTTGGAGGCAGTGGAGATGTCCTGTTTAAGGGCAATGTGTGGTGTAAATAATATGCAGAAAATTCGGAGTGTGGAAATTAGGAGAAGGTGTGGAGTTAATAAAAGCATTAGTCAGAGGGCAGAAGAGGGGTTGTTGAGGTGGTTTGGTCATTTAGAGAGAATGGATCAAAGTAGAATGACATGGAAAACATATAAATCTATAGGGGAAGGAAGGCGGGGTAGGGGTCGTCCTCGAAAGGGTTGGAGAGAGGGGGTAAAGGAGGTTTTGTGGGCGAGGGGCTTGGACTTCCAGCAAGCGTGCGTGAGCATGTTAGATAGGAGTGAATGGAGACGAATGATACTTGGGACCTGACGATCTGTTGGAGTGTGAGCAGGGTAATATTTAGTGAAGGGATTCAGGGAAACCGGTTATTTTCATATAGTCGGACTTGAGTCCTGGAAATGGGAAGTACAATGCCTGCACTTTAAAGGAGGGGTTTGGGATATTGGCAGTTTGGAGGGATATGTTGTGTATCTTTATACGTATATGCTTCTAAACTGTTGTATTCTGAGCACCTCTGCAAAAACAGTGATAATGTGTGAGTGTGGTGAAAGTGTTGAATGATGATGAAAGTATTTTCTTTTTGGGGATTTTCTTTCTTTTTTGGGTCACCCTGCCTCGGTGGGAGATGGCCGACTTGTTGAAAAAAAAAAATATGTGGACGCCGTATGTACAGCGCTACATAGACCATGGTATGTGAGAACGCTCTATGGACAGTGCTACATAGACAATGGTATATGTGGACGCCCTATGCACAGTGCTACATAAATCATGGTATGTGTGGACGCCCTATGCACAGTGCTACATAGACCATGGTATGTGTGGACGCCCTATGCACAGTGCTACATAGATCATGGTATGTGTGGACGCCCTATGCACAGTGCTACATAGACCATGGTATGTGTGGACGCCCTATGCACAGTGCTACATAGACCATGGTATGTGTGGACGCCCTATGCACAGTGCTACATAGACCATGGTATGTGTGGATGCCCTATGCACAGTGCTACATAGACCATGGTATGTGTGGACGCCATATGCACAGTGCTACATAGACCGTGTTATGTGTGGACGCCCTATGCACAGTGCTACATAGACCGTGGTATGTGTGGACGCCCTATGCACAGTGCTACATAGACCGTGGTATGTGTGGACGCCCTATGCACAGTGCTACATAGACCGTGGTATGTGTGGACGCCCTATGCACAGTGCTACATAGACCGTGGTATGTGTGGACGCCCTATGCACAGTGCTACATAAATCATGGTATGTGTGGACGCCCTATGCACAGTGCTACATAGACCATGGTATGTGTGGACGCCCTATGCACAGTGCTACATAGATCATGGTATGTGTGGACGCCCTATGCACAGTGCTACATAGATCATGGTATGTGTGGACGCCCTATGCACAGTGCTACATAGACTGTGTGGTATTATGTGGACGCCCTATGCACAGTGCTACATAGATCATGGTATTATGTGGACGCCCTATGCACAGTGTTACATAGACCGTGGTATGTGTGGACGCCTTATGCACAGTGCTACATAGGCAATGGTATGTGTGGACGCCCTATGCACAGTGTTACATAGACCGTGGTATGTGTGGACGCCCTATGCACAGTGCTACATAGACAGTGGTATGTGTGGACGCCCTATGCACAGTGCTACATAGACCATGGTATGTGTGGACGCCCTATGTACAGTGCTACATAGACCGTTGTATGTGTGGACACCCTATGCATAGTGTTGCATAGACCATGGTATATGTGGACGCCCTATGCACAGTGCTACATCGACTGTGGTATGTGTGGACGCCCTATGCACAGTGTTACATATACCATGGTATATGTGGACGCCCTATGAACAGTGCTACATAGACCGTGGTATGTGTGGACGCCCTATACACAGTGCTACAGAGACCATGGTATGTGTGGACGCCCTATGCACAGTGCTACATAGGCCGTGGTATGTGTGGACGCCCTATGCACAGTGCTACATCGACTGTGGTATGTGTGGACGCCCTATGCACAGTGCTACATAGACCGTGGCTTGTGTGGACGCCCTATGCACAGTGCTACAGAGACCATGGTATGTGTGGACGCCCTATGCACAGTGCTACATAGGCCGTGGTATGTGTGGACGCCCTATGCACAGTGCTACATCGACTGTGGTATGTGTGGACGCCCTATGCACAGTGCTACATAGACCGTGGCATGTGTGGACGCCCTATGCACAATGCTACATAGACCGTGGCATGTGTGGACGCCCTATGTACAGTGCTACATAGACCGTTGTATGTGTGGACACCCTATGCATAGTGTTGCATAGACCATGGTATATGTGGACGCCCTATGCACAGTGCTACATCGACTGTGGTATGTGTGGACGCCCTATGGACAGTGCTACATAGACCGTGGTATGTGTGGACGCCCTTTACACAGTGCTACAGAGACCGTGGTATGTGTGGACGCCCTATGCACAGTGCTACATAGGCCGTGGTATGTGTGGACGCCCTATGCACAGTGCTACATCGACTGTGGTATGTGTGGACGCCCTATGCACATTGCTACATAGACCGTGGCTTGTGTGGACGCCCTATGCACAGTGCTACATAGACCGTGGCATGTGTGGCCACCCTATGCACAATGCTACATAGACCGTGGCATATGTGGACGCCCTATGCACAGTGCTACATAGACCGTGGCATGTGTGGACGCCCTATGTACAGTGCTACATAGACCGTGGCATGTGTGGACGCCCTATGCACAATGCTACATAGACCGTGGTATATGTGGACGCCCTATGCACAGTGCTACATAGACCGTGTTATGTGTGGACGCCCTATGTACAGTGCTACATAGACCGTGGTATGTGTGGACGCCCTATGTACAGTGCTACATAGACCGTGGTATGTGTGGACGCCCTATGCACAGTGCTACATAGTGCATTCCCAAATTTTGTTTCGGTGTGACGGGTAGAGACGGTGTGACGAAACCATACCCCGGCCGGGATTGAACCCGTGGTCAGAGAGTCTCAAAACTCCAGACCGTCGCGTTAGCCACTGGACCAGCTAGCCACAATAAGATTCGTCCAACTGGGTATATTTCTACACCATAGGAAGGTTAGCATAGGCACCACTGTGACCACAAATGCAAGTTTTTACTGACGAATCTCCAGCTAGCGTGGCCGTGACAAACTCTAGCTCAAGTCCCCTCACTGCCGTCAACATGACTCACGAAATCGTAATGACCGCGGGTTCCATCCCGGCCGGGGTATGGTTTGTTTGCAATCATGTCAATAGGATTTCGTGAGTCACGGTGTGACGGGTAGAGACGGTGTGACGGGTAGAGACGGTGTGACAGGTAGAGACGGTGTGACGGGTAGAGACGGTGTGACGGGTAGAGACGGTGTGACGGGTAGAGACGGTGTGACGGGTAGAGACGGTGTGACGGGTAGAGACGGTGTGACAGGTAGAGACGGTGTGACGGGTAGAGACGGTGTGACGGGTAGAGACGGTGTGACGGGTAGAGACGGTGTGACGGGTAGAGACGGTGTGACGGGTAGAGACGGTGTGACAGGTAGAGACGGTGTGACGGGTAGAGACGGTGTGACGGGTAGAGACGGTGTGACGGTAGAGACGGTGGGTAGAGACGGGTGACGGGTAGATACGGTGTGACGGGTAGAGAGGGTGTGACGGGTAGAGACGGTGTGACGGGTAGAGACGGTGTGACTGGTAGAGACGGTGTGACGGGTAGAGACGGTGTGACGGGTAGAGACGGTGTGACGGGTAGAGACGGTGTGACGGGTAGAGACGGAGTGACGGGTAGATACGGTGTGACGGGTAGATACGGTGTGACGGATAGACACGGTGTGACGGGTAGATACGGTGTGACGGGTAGAGACGGTGTGACGGGTAGAGACGGCGTGACGGGTAGAGACGGTGTGACGGGTAGCGACGGTGTGACGGGTAGAGACGGCGTGACGGATAGAGACGGTGTGACGGGTAGAGACGGTGTGACGGGTAGAGACGGTGTGACGGGTAGAGACGGTGTGACGGGTAGAGACGGTGTGACGGGTAGAGACGGTGTGACGGGTAGAGACGGTGTGACGGGTAGAGACGGTGTGACGGGTAGAGACTGTGTGACGGGTAGAGACTGTGTGACGGGTAGAGACGGTGTGACGGGTAGAGACGGTGTGACGGGTAGAGACGGTGTGACGGGTAGAGACGGTGTGACGGGTAGAGACTGTGTGACAGGTAGAGACGGTGTGACAGGTAGAGACGGTGTGACGGGTAGAGACGGTGTGACGGGTAGAGACTGTGTGACGGGTAGAGACGGTGTGACGGGTAGAGACTGTGTGACGGGTAGAGACGGTGTGACGGGTAGAGACTGTGTGACGCGTAGAGACGGTGTGACGGGTAGAGACGGTGTGACGGGTAGAGACGGTGTGACGGGTAGAGACGGTGTGACGGGTAGAGACTGTGTGACGGGTAGAGACGGTGTGACGGGTAGAGACTGTGTGACGGGTAGAGACGGTGTGACGGGTAGAGACGGTGTGACGGGTAGAGACGGTGTGACGGGTAGAGACTGTGTGACGGGTAGAGACTGTGTGACAGGTAGAGACGGTGTGACAGGTAGAGACGGTGTGACGGGTAGAGACGGTGTGACGGGTAGAGACTGTGTGACGGGTAGAGACTGTGTGACGGGTAGAGACGGTGTGACGGGTAGAGACGGTGTGACGGGTAGAGACTGTGTGACGGGTAGAGACTGTGTGACAGGTAGAGACGGTGTGACAGGTAGAGACGGTGTGACAGGTAGAGACGGTGTGACGGGTAGAGACTGTGTGACGGGTAGAGACTGTGTGACGGGTAGAGACGGTGTGACGGGTAGAGACGGTGTGACGGGTAGAGACTGTGTGACGGGTAGAGACTGTGTGACGGGTAGAGACTGTGTGACGGGTAGAGACTGTGTGACGGGTAGAGACTGTGTGACGGGTAGAGACTGTGTGACGGGTAGAGACGGTGTGACTGGTAGAGACGGTGTGACGGGTAGAGACGGTGTGACGGGTAGAGACGGTGTGACGGGTAGAGACTGTGTGACGGGTAGAGACGGTGTGACGGGTAGAGACTGTGTGACGGGTAGAGACTGTGTGACGGGTAGAGACTGTGTGACGGGTAGAGACTGTGTGACGGGTAGAGACTGTGTGACGGGTAGAGACTGTGTGACGGGTAGAGACTGTGTGACGGGTAGAGACTGTGTGACGGGTAGAGACTGTGTGACGGGTAGAGACGGTGTGACGGGTAGAGACTGTGTGACGGGTAGAGACTGTGTGACGGGTAGAGACTGTGTGACGGGTAGAGACTGTGTGACGGGTAGAGACTGTGTGACGGGTAGAGACTGTGTGACGGGTAGAGACTGTGTGACGGGTAGAGACGGTGTGACGGGTAGAGACGGTGTGACGGGTAGAGACGGTGTGACGGGTAGAGACGGTGTGACGGGTAGAGACTGTGTGACGGGTAGAGACGGTGTGACGGGTAGAGACGGTGTGACGGGTAGAGACTGTGTGACGGGTAGAGACGGTGTGACGGGTAGAGACTGTGTGACGGGTAGAGACGGTGTGACGGGTAGAGACTGTGTGACGGGTAGAGACTGTGTGACAGGTAGAGACGGTGTGACAGGTAGAGACGGTGTGACAGGTAGAGACGGTGTGACGGGTAGAGACTGTGTGACGGGTAGAGACTGTGTGACGGGTAGAGACGGTGTGACGGGTAGAGACGGTGTGACGGGTAGAGACGGTGTGACGGGTAGAGACGGTGTGACGGGTGGAAACAGGTCCCTGTGATCAACATATAACTCCAGCTCTGGTACTACTTACAAGAAGGTTGCTATTTTAATGGAGTGTCTTGATGCCATTTTGTCAGTTTTAATCTTGTTATAGTATTATATTACCTACTGTATCATTATTCCTTAATGTTGACGAGGGGCTCTTGATCCCGGAACTGGACTCATTATTACTATTATCATTATTATTATTAGTATTAGAGTTAAATGACAAATTCCACGGTTTAAACGTGAAATTTGTAATTAAGAAAATGGGAATTAACTGAGTGGAATTAAGAAATATTACAGAAGTGATGACTTAACCCAGTACTAATGACTTAACCCAGTACTAATGACTTAAACCAGTACTAATGACTTAACCCAGTACTAATGACTTAAACCAGTACTAATGACTTAACCCAGTACTAATGACTTAACCCAGTACTAATGACTTACTCTGTAGTGACGTCATAGATGCTGTACTCTGCCGTCCGCATGTACAGTCGACCCTGGGGAGTACAACACACATTAATATTCTGATTTTAAATTTCTGTAAACTAATTCCCTAAGGTGACTTGATAGGAGTTTTAATGTGTGATTTATAAGATAATTGTACGTCCAGTGACTCCAGAATAATTTTAATGTGAAGTTTTTTGATTGGCTGGACCACTGTGGTAATATTGGTCCATTATAAAGTTACTGTATTGTTCTCTCAGTGATCTACTGATGAGTTACTGTTATTGTTCTCTCAGTGGTCTACTGATGAGTTACTGTTATTGTTCTCTCAGTGGTCTACTGATGAGTTACTGTTATTGTTCTCTCAGTGGTCTACTGATGAGTTATCTTCCTTCAATCTTGATCAAGACTTTATGTGACAAATAATAAATTCAGTTGATGTTTAATGATCACGTTATGAAGCTTGGGCTTACCTTGATGACGTTATGAAGCTTGGGCTTACCTTGATGACGTTATGAAGCTTGGGGTTACCTTGATGACGTTATGAAGCTTGGGGTTACCTTGATGACGTTATGAAGCTTGGGCTTACCTTGATGACGTTATGAAGCTTGGGCTTACCTTGATGACGTTATGAAGCTTGGGCTTACCTTGATGACGTTATGAAGCTTGGGCTTACCTTGATGACGTTATGAAGCTTGGGCTTACCTTGATGACGTTATGAAGCTTGGGATTACCTTGATGACGTTATGAAGCTTGGGCATACCTTGATGACGTTATGAAGCTTGGGCTTACCTTGATGACGTTATGAAGCTTGGGCTTACCTTGATGACGTTATGAAGCTTGGGCTTACCTTGATGACGTTATGAAGCTTGGGCTTACCTTGATGACGTTATGAAGCTTGGGCTTACCTTGATGACGTTATGAAGCTTGGGCTTACCTTGATGACGTTATGAAGCTTGGGCTTACCTTGATGACGTTATGAAGCTTGGGCTTACCTTGATGACGTTATGAAGCTTGGGCTTGCCTTGATGACGTCATGAAGCTTGGGCTTACCTTGATGACGTTATGAAGCTTGGGCTTACCTTGATGACGTTATGAAGCTTGGGCTTACCTTGATGACGTTATGAAGCTTGGGCTTACCTTGATGACGTTATGAAGCTTGGGCTTACCTTGATGACGTTATGAAGCTTGGGCTTACCTTGATGACGTTATGAAGCTTGGGCTTACCTTGATGACGTTATGAAGCTTGGGCTTACCTTGATGACGTTATGAAGCTTGGGCTTACCTTGATGACGTTATGAAGCTTGGGCTTACCTTGATGACGTTATGAAGCTTGGGCTTGCCTTGATGACGTCATGAAGCTTGGGCTTACCTTGATGACGTTATGAAGCTTGGGCTTACCTTGATGACGTTATGAAGCTTGGGCTTACCTTGATGACGTCATGAAGCTTGGGCTTACCTTGATGACGTTATGAAGCTTGGGCTTACCTTGATGACGTTATGAAGCTTGGGCTTACCTTGATGACGTTATGAAGCTTGGGCTTACCTTGATGACGTTATGAAGCTTGGGCTTACCTTGATGACGTTATGAAGCTTGGGCTTACCTTGATGACGTTATGAAGCTTGGGCTTACCTTGATGACGTTATGAAGCTTGGGCTTACCTTGATGACGTTATGAAGCTTGGGCTTACCTTGATGACGTTATGAAGCTTGGGCTTACCTTGATGACGTTATGAAGCTTGGGCTTACCTTGATGACGTTATGAAGCTTGGGCTTACCTTGATGACGTTATGAAGCTTGGGCTTACCTTGATGACGTTATGAAGCTTGGGCTTACCTTGATGACGTTATGAAGCTTGGGCTTACCTTGATGACGTTATGAAGCTTGGGCTTACCTTGATGACGTTATGAAGCTTGGGCTTACCTTGATGACGTTATGAAGCTTGGGCTTACCTTGATGACGTTATGAAGCTTGGGCTTACCTTGATGACGTTATGAAGCTTGGGCTTACCTTGATGACGTTATGAAGCTTGGGCTTACCTTGATGACGTTATGAAGCTTGGGCTTACCTTGATGACGTTATGAAGCTTGGGCTTACCTTGATGACGTTATGAAGCTTGGGCTTACCTTGATGACGTTATGAAGCTTGGGCTTACCTTGATGACGTTATGAAGCTTGGGCTTACCTTGATGACGTTATGAAGCTTGGGCTTACCTTGATGACGTTATGAAGCTTGGGCTTACCTTGATGACGTTATGAAGCTTGGGCTTACCTTGATGACGTTATGAAGCTTGGGCTTACCTTGATGACGTTATGAAGCTTGGGCTTACCTTGATGACGTTATGAAGCTTGGGCTTACCTTGATGACGTTATGAAGCTTGGGCTTACCTTGATGACGTTATGAAGCTTGGGCTTACCTTGATGACGTTATGAAGCTTGGGCTTACCTTGATGACGTTATGAAGCTTGGGCTTACCTTGATGACGTTATGAAGCTTGGGCTTACCTTGATGACGTTATGAAGCTTGGGCTTACCTTGATGACGTTATGAAGCTTGGGCTTACCTTGATGACGTTATGAAGCTTGGGCTTACCTTGATGACGTTATGAAGCTTGGGCTTACCTTGATGACGTTATGAAGCTTGGGCTTACCTTGATGACGTTATGAAGCTTGGGCTTACCTTGATGACGTTATGAAGCTTGGGCTTACCTTGATGACGTTATGAAGCTTGGGCTTACCTTGATGACGTTATGAAGCTTGGGCTTACCTTGATGACGTTATGAAGCTTGGGCTTACCTTGATTAGGTTATGCGGCTTGGGCTTACCGTTGATGACGTTATGAAGCTTGGGCTTACCTTGATGACGTTATGAAGCTTGGGCTTACCTTGATGACGTTATGAAGCTTGGGCTTACCTTGATGACGTTATGAAGCTTGGGCTTAACTTGATGACGTTATGAAGCTTGGGCTTTCCTAGATGACGTTGATGACGTTATGAAGCTTGGGCTTACCTTGATGACGTTATGAAGTCTGTGCTTACATTGATGACGTTATGAAGCTTGGGCTTACCTTGATGACGTTATGAAGCTTGGGCTTACCTTGATGACGTTATGAAGCTTGGGCTTACCTTGATGACGTTATGAAGACTGGGCTTACCTTGATGACGTTATGAAGCTTGGGCTTACCTTGATGACGTTATGAAGCTTGGGCTTACCTTGATGACGTTATGAAGCTTGGGCTTACCTTGATGACGTTATGAAGCTTGGGCTTACCTTGATGACGTTATGAAGCTTGGGCTTACCTTGATGACGTTATGAAGCTTGGGCTTACCTTGATGACGTTATGAAGCTTGGGCTTACCTTGATGACGTTATGAAGCTTGGGCTTACCTTGATGACGTTATGAAGCTTGGGCTTACCTTGATGACGTTATGAAGTCTGGGCTTACCTTGATGACGTTATGAAGCTTGGGCTTACCTTGATGACGTTATGAAGCTTGGGCTTACCTTGATGACGTTATGAAGCTTGGGCTTACCTTGATGACGTTATGAAGCTTGGGCTTACCTTGATGACGTTATGAAGCTTGGGCTTACCTTGATGACGTTATGAAGCTTGGGCTTATATTGATGACGTTATGAAGCTTGGGCTTATATTGATGACGTTATGAAGCTTGGGCTTATATTGATGACGTTATGAAGCTTGGGCTTACCTTGATGACGTTATGAAGCTTGGGCTTACCTTGATGACGTTATGAAGCTTTGGCTTACCTTGATGACGTTATGAAGCTTGGGCTTACCTTGATGACGTTATGAAGCTTGGGCTTACCTTGATGACGTTATGAAGCTTGGGCTTACCTTGATGACGTTATGAAGCTTGGGCTTACCTTGATGACGTTATGAAGCTTGGGCTTACCTTGATGACGTTATGAAACTTGGGCTTACCTTGATGACGTTATGAAGTCTGGGCTTATTGAAGCTTGGGCTTTCCTTGATGACGTTATGAAGCTTGATGACGTTATGAAGCTTGGGCTTACCTTGATGACGTTATGAAGCTTGGGCTTACCTTGATGACGTTATGAAGCTTTGGCTTACCTTGATGACGTTATGAAGCTTGGGCTTACCTTGATGACGTTATGAAGCTTGGGCTTACCTTGATGACGTTATGAAGCTTGGGCTTACCTTGATGACGTTATGAAGCTTGGGCTTACCTTGATGACGTTATGAAGCTTGGGCTTACCTTGATGACGTCATGAAGCTTGGGCTTACCTTGATGACGTTATGAAGCTTGGGCTTACCTTGATGACGTTATGAAGCTTGGGCTTATATTGATGACGTTATGAAGCTTGGACTTACCTTGATGACGTTATGAAGCCTGGGCTTACCTTCATGACGTCATGAAGCCTGGCCTTACCTTCATGACGTCATGAAGCTTGGGCTTTGATGACGTTATGAAGCTTGGGCTTATATTGATGACGTTATGAAGCTTGGGCTTACCTTGATGACGTTATGAAGCTTGGGCTTACCTTGATGACGTTATGAAGCTTGGGCTTACCTTGATGACGTTATGAAGCTTGGGCTTACCTTGATGACGTTATGAAGCTTGGGCTTACCTTGATGACGTTATGAAGCTTGGGCTTACCTTGATGACGTTATGAAGCTTGGGCTTACCTTGATGACGTTATGAAGCTTGGGCTTACCTTGATGACGTTATGAAGCTTGGGCTTACCTTGATGACGTTATGAAGCTTGGGCTTACCTTGATGACGTTATGAAGCTTGGGCTACCTTGATGACGTTATGAAGCTTGGGCTTACCTTGATGACGTTATGAAGCTTGGGCTTACCTTGATGACGTTATGAAGCTTGGGCTTATATTGATGACCTTATGAAGCTTGGGCTTACCATGATGACGTTATGAAGCTTGGGCTTATATTGATGACGTTATGAAGCTTGGGCTTACCTTGATGACGTTATGAAGCTTGGGCTTACCTTGATGACGTTATGAAGCTTGGGCTTACCTTGATGACGTTATGAAGCTTGGGCTTACCTTGATGACGTTATGAAGCTTGGGCTTACCTTGATGACGTTATGAAGCTTGGGCTTACCTTGATGACGTTATGAAGCTTGGGCTTACCTTGATGACGTTATGAAGCTTGGGCTTACCTTGATGACGTTATGAAGCTTGGGCTTACCTTGATGACGTTATGAAGCTTGGGCTTACCTTGATGACGTTATGAAGCTTGGGCTTATATTGATGACGTTATGAAGCTTGGGCTTATATTGATGACGTTATGAAGCTTGGGCTTACCTTGATGACGTTATGAAGCTTGGGCTTACCTTGATGACGTTATGAAGCTTTGGCTTACCTTGATGACGTTATGAAGCTTGGGCTTACCTTGATGACGTTATGAAGCTTGGGCTTATATTGATGACGTTATGAAGCCTGGGCTTACCTTGATGACGTTATGAAGCTTGGGCTTATATTGATGACGTTATGAAGCCTGGGCTTACCTTGATGACGTTATGAAGCTTGGGCTTATATTGATGACGTTATGAAGCCTGGGCTTACCTTGATGACGTTATGAAGCTTGGGCTTATATTGATGACGTTATGAAGCTTGGGCTTATATTGATGACGTTATGAAGCTTGGGCTTATATTGATGACGTTATGAAGCTTGGGCTTATATTGATGACGTTATGAAGCTTGGGCTTATATTGATGACGTTATGAAGCTTGGGCTTATATTGATGACGTTATGAAGCTTGGGCTTATATTGATGACGTTATGAAGCTTGGGCTTATATTGATGACGTTATGAAGCTTGGGCTTACCTTGATGACGTTATGAAGCTTGGGCTTATATTGATGACGTTATGAAGCTTGGGCTTATATTGATGACGTTATGAAGCTTGGGCTTACCTTGATGACGTTATGAAGCTTGGGCTTACCTTGATGACGTTATGAAGCTTGGGCTTATATTGATGACGTTATGAAGCTTGGGCTTATATTGATGACGTTATGAAGCTTGGGCTTATATTGATGACGTTATGAAGCTTGGGCTTACCTTGATGACGTTATGAAGCTTGGGCTTACCTTGATGACGTTATGAAGCTTTGGCTTACCTTGATGACGTTATGAAGCTTGGGCTTACCTTGATGACTTTATGAAGCTTGGGCTTACCTTGATGACGTTATGAAGCTTGGGCTTACCTTGATGACGTTATGAAGCTTGGGCTTACCTTGATGACGTTATGAAGCTTGGGCTTATATTGATGACGTTATGAAGCTTGGGCTTATATTGATGACGTTATGAAGCTTGGGCTTATATTGATGACGTTATGAAGCTTGGGCTTATATTGATGACGTTATGAAGCTTGGGCTTATATTGATGACGTTATGAAGCTTGGGCTTATATTGATGACGTTATGAAGTCTGGGCTTATATTGATGACGTTATGAAGCTTGGGCTTATATTGATGACGTTATGAAGCTTGGGCTTATATTGATGACGTTATGAAGCTTGGGCTTATATTGATGACGTTATGAAGCCTGGGCTTACCTTGATGACGTTATGAAGCTTGGGCTTATATTGATGACGTTATGAAGCTTGGGCTTATATTGATGACGTTATGAAGCTTGGGCTTATATTGATGACGTTATGAAGCTTGGGCTTATATTGATGACGTTATGAAGCTTGGGCTTATATTGATGACGTTATGAAGCTTGGGCTTACCATGATGACGTTATGAAGCTGACGATGACGTTATGAAGCTTGGGCTTATATTGATGACGTTATGAAGCTTGGGCTTACCTTGATGACGTTATGAAGCTTGATGACGTTATGAAGCTTGGGCTTACCTTGATGACGTTGATGACGTTATGAAGCTTGGGCTTACCTTGATGACGTTATGAAGCTTGGGCTTACCTTGATGACGTTATGAAGCTTGGGCTTACCTTGATGACGTTATGAAGCTTGGGCGTTATGAAGCTTGATGACGTTATGAAGCTTGGGCTTACCTTGATGACGTTATGAAATCTGACCTGGATGACGTCATGAAGCTTGGGCTTACCTTGATGACGTTATGAAGCTTGGGCTTACCTTGATGACGTTATGAAGCTTGGGCTTACCTTGATGACGTTATGAAGCTTGGGCTTACCTTGATGACGTTATGAAGCTTGGGCTTACCTTGATGACGTTATGAAGCTTGGGCTTATATTGATGACGTTATGACGCTTGGGCTTACCTTGATGACGTTATGAAGCTTGGGCTTACCTTGATGACGTTATGAAGCTTGGGCTTACCTTGATGACGTTATGAAGCTTGGGCTTACCTTGATGACGTTATGAAGCTTGGGCTTACCTTGATGACGTTATGAAGCTTGGGCTTACCTTGATGACGTTATGAAGCTTGGGCTTACCTTGATGACGTTATGAAGCTTGGGCTTACCTTGATGACGTTATGAAGTCTGGGCTTACCTTGATGACGTTATGAAGCTTGGACTTATCTTGATGACGTTATGAAGCTTGGGCTTACCTTGATGACGTTATGAAGCTTGGGCTTACCTTGATGACGTTATGAAGCTTGGGCTTACCTTGATGACGTTATGAAGCTTGGGCTTACCTTGATGACGTTATGAAGCTTGGGCTTACCTTGATGACGTTATGAAGCTTGGGCTTACCTTGATGACGTTATGAAGCTTGGGCTTACCTTGATGACGTTATGAAGCTTGGGCTTACCTTGATGACGTTATGAAGCTTGGGCTTACCTTGATGACGTTATGAAGCTTGGGCTTACCTTGATGACGTTATGAAGCTTGGGCTTACCTTGATGACGTTATGAAGCTTGGGCTTACCTTGATGACGTTATGAAGCTTGGGCTTACCTTGATGACGTTATGAAGCTTGGGCTTACCTTGATGACGTTATGAAGCTTGGGCTTACCTTGATGACGTTATGAAGCTTGGGCTTACCTTGATGACGTTATGAAGCTTGGGCTTACCTTGATGACGTTATGAAGCTTGGGCTTACCTTGATGACGTTATGAAGCTTGGGCTTACCTTGATGACGTTATGAAGCTTGGGCTTACCTTGATGACGTTATGAAGCTTGGGCTTACCTTGATGACGTTATGAAGCTTGGGCTTACCTTGATGACTTATGAAGCTTGGGCTTATATTGATGACGTTATGAAGCTTGGGCTTACCTTGATGACGTTATGAAGCTTGGGCTTACCTTGATGACGTTATGAAGCTTGGGCTTACCTTGATGACGTTATGAAGCTTGGGCTTACCTTGATGACGTTATGAAGCTTGGGCTTACCTTGATGACGTTATGAAGCTTGGGCTTACCTTGATGACGTTATGAAGCTTGGGCTTATTGATGACGTTATGAAGCTTGGGCTTACCTTGATGACGTTATGAAGCTTGGGCTTACCTTGATGACGTTATGAAGCTTGGGCTTACCTTGATGACGTTATGAAGCTTGGGCTTACCTTGATGACGTTATGAAGCTTGGGCTTACCTTGATGACGTTATGAAGCTTGGGCTTACCTTGATGACGTTATGAAGCTTGGGCTTACCTTGATGACGTTATGAAGTCTGGGCTTACCTTGATGACGTTATGAAGCTTGGGCTTATATTGATGACGTTATGAAGCTTGGGCTTATATTGATGACGTTATGAAGTCTGGGCTTATATTGATGACGTTATGAAGCTTGGGCTTATATTGATGACGTTATGAAGCTTGGGCTTATATTGATGACGTTATGAAGCTTGGGCTTACCTTGATGACGTTATGAAGCTTGGGCTTACCTTGATGACGTTATGAAGCTTGGGCTTATATTGATGACGTTATGAAGCTTGGGCTTATATTGATGACGTTATGAAGCTTGGGCTTATATTGATGACGTTATGAAGCTTGGGCTTATATTGATGACGTTATGAAGCTTGGGCTTATATTGATGACGTTATGAAGCCTGGGCTTACCTTGATGACGTTATGAAGCTTTGGCTTACCTTGATGACGTTATGAAGCTTGGGCTTATATTGATGACGTTATGAAGCCTGGGCTTACCTTGATGACGTTATGAAGCTTTGGCTTACCTTGATGACGTTATGAAGCTTGGGCTTACCTTGATGACGTTATGAAGCTTGGGCTTATATTGATGACGTTATGAAGCTTGGGCTTACCTTGATGACGTTATGAAGCTTGGGCTTATATTGATGACGTTATGAAGCTTGGGCTTATATTGATGACGTTATGAAGCTTGGGCTTATATTGATGACGTTATGAAGCTTGGGCTTATATTGATGACGTTATGAAGCTTGGGCTTATATTGATGACGTTATGAAGCTTGGGCTTATATTGATGACGTTATGAAGCTTGGGCTTATATTGATGACGTTATGAAGCTTGGGCTTACCTTGATGACGTCATGAAGTCTGGGCTTACCTTGGGCTTACCTTGATGACGTTATCAAGCCTGGGCTTATATTGATGACGTTATGAAGCTTGGGCTTATATTGATGACGTTATGAAGCTTGGGCTTACCTTGATGACGTTATGAAGCTTGGGCTTACCTTGATGACGTCATGAAGTCTGGGCTTACCTTGATGACGTTATGAAGCTTGGGCTTATATTGATGACGTTATGAAGCTTGGGCTTATATTGATGACGTTATGAAGCTTGGGCTTACCTTGATGACGTTATGAAGCTTGGGCTTACCTTGATGACGTTATGAAGCTTGGGCTTACCTTGATGACGTTATGAAGCTTGGGCTTACCTTGATGACGTTATGAAGCTTGGGCTTACCTTGATGACGTTATGAAGCTTGGGCTTACCTTGATGACGTTATGAAGCTTGGGCTTACCTTGATGACGTTATGAAGCTTGGGCTTACCTTGATGACGTTATGAAGCTTGGGCTTACCTTGATGACGTTATGAAGCTTGGGCTTACCTTGATGACGTTATGAAGCTTGGGCTTACCTTGATGACGTTATGAAGCTTGGGCTTACCTTGATGACGTTATGAAGCTTGGGCTTACCTTGATGACGTTATGAAGCTTGGGCTTACCTTGATGACGTTATGAAGCTTGGGCTTACCTTGATGACGTTATGAAGCTTGGGCTTACCTTGATGACGTTATGAAGCTTGGGCTTACCTTGATGACGTTATGAAGCTTGGGCTTACCTTGATGACGTTATGAAGCTTGGGCTTACCTTGATGACGTTATGAAGCTTGGGCTTACCTTGATGACGTTATGAAGCTTGGGCTTACCTTGATGACGTTATGAAGCTTGGGCTTACCTTGATGACGTTATGAAGCTTGGGCTTACCTTGATGACGTTATGAAGCTTGGGCTTACCTTGATGACGTTATGAAGCTTGGGCTTACCTTGATGACGTTATGAAGCTTGGGCTTACCTTGATGACGTTATGAAGCTTGGGCTTACCTTGATGACGTTATGAAGCTTGGGCTTACCTTGATGACGTTATGAAGCTTGGGCTTACCTTGATGACGTTATGAAGCTTGGGCTTACCTTGATGACGTTATGAAGCTTGGGCTTACCTTGATGACGTTATGAAGCTTGGGCTTACCTTGATGACGTTATGAAGCTTGGGCTTACCTTGATGACGTTATGAAGCTTGGGCTTACCTTGATGACGTTATGAAGCTTGGGCTTACCTTGATGACGTTATGAAGCTTGGGCTTACCTTGATGACGTTATGAAGCTTGGGCTTACCTTGATGACGTTATGAAGCTTGGGCTTACCTTGATGACGTTATGAAGCTTGGGCTTACCTTGATGACGTTATGAAGCTTGGGCTTACCTTGATGACGTTATGAAGCTTGGGCTTACCTTGATGACGTTATGAAGCTTGGGCTTACCTTGATGACGTTATGAAGCTTGGGCTTACCTTGATGACGTTATGAAGCTTGGGCTTACCTTGATGACGTTATGAAGCTTGGGCTTACCTTGATGACGTTATGAAGCTTGGGCTTACCTTGATGACGTTATGAAGCTTGGGCTTACCTTGATGACGTTATGAAGCTTACCTTGATGACGTTATGAAGCTTGGGCTTACCTTGATGACGTAATGAAGCTTGGGCTTACCTTGATGACGTTATGAAGCTTGGGCTTACCTTGATGACTTTATGAAGCTTGGGCTTACATTGATGACGTTATGAAGCTTGGGCTTACCTTGATGACGTTATGAAGCTTGGGCTTACCTTGATGACGTTATGAAGCTTGGGCTTACCTTGATGACGTTATGAAGCTTGGGCTTACCTTGATGACGTTATGAAGCTTGGGCTTACCTTGATGACGTTATGAAGCTTGGGCTTACTTTGATGACGTTATGAAGCTTGGGCTTACCTTGATGACGTTATGAAGCTTGGGCTTACCTTGATGACGTTATGAAGCTTGGGCTTACCTTGATGACGTTATGAAGCTTGGGCTTACCTTGATGACGTTATGAAGCTTGGGCTTACCTTGATGACGTTATGAAGCTTGGGCTTACCTTGATGACGTTATGAAGCTTGGGCTTACCTTGATGACGTTATGAAGCTTGGGCTTACCTTGATGACGTTATGAAGCTTGGGCTTATATTGATGACGTTATGAAGCTTGGGCTTATATTGATGACGTTATGAAGCCTGGGCTTATATTGATGACGTTATGAAGCCTGGGCTTACCTTGATGACGTTATGAAGCTTTGGCTTACCTTGATGACGTTATGAAGCTTGGGCTTACCTTGATGACGTTATGAAGCTTGGGCTTACCTTGATGACGTTATGAAGCTTGGGCTTACCTTGATGACGTTATGAAGCTTGGGCTTACCTTGATGACGTTATGAAGCTTGGGCTTACCTTGATGACGTTATGAAGCTTGGGCTTATATTGATGACGTTATGAAGCTTGGGCTTACCTTGATGACGTCATGAAGCTTGGACTTTCTTTGATGACTTTATGAAGCTTGGGATTATATTGATGACGTTATGACGCTTGGGCTTACCTTGATGACGTTATGAAGCTTGGGCTTACCTTGATGACGTTGTGACGCTTGGGCTTACCTTGATGACGTTATGAAGCTTGGGCTTATATTGATGACGTTATGAAGCTTGGGCTTATCTTGATGACGTTATGAAGCCTGGGCTTACCTTGATGACGTTATGAAGCTTGGGCTTATCTTGATAACGTCATGAAGCTTGGGCTTATCTTGATAACGTCATGAAGCTTGGGCTTACCTTGATGACGTCATGAAGCTTGGACTTACCTTGATGACGTTATGAAGCTTGGGCTTATCTTGATAACGTCATGAAGCTTGGACTTACCTTGATGACGTTATGAAGCTTGGGCTTATCTTGATAACGTCATGAAGCTTGGGCTTATCTTGATAACGTCATGAAGCCTGGACTTACCTTCATGACGTCATGAAGCCTGGGCTTATCTTGATGACGTCATGAAGCCTGGACTTACCTTCATGACGTCATGAAGCCTGGGCTTACCTTGGTGACGTCATGAAGCCTGGGCTTACCTTGATGACGTCATGAAGCCTGGGCTTATCTTGATAACGTCATGAAGCCTGGGCTTATCTTTATGACGTCATGAAGCGCCTGGACTTACCTTCATGACGTCATGAAGCCTGGGCTTACCTTGATGACGTCATGAAGGCTGGGCTTATCTTGATGACGTCATGAAGCCTGGACTTACCTTGATGACGTCATGAAGCCTGGGCTTATCTTGATGACGTCATGAAGCCTGGACTTACCTTGATGACGTCATGAATTCTGGGCTTACCTTGATGACGTCATGAAGCCTGGGCTTACCTTTATGACGTCATGAAGCCTGGGCTTACCTTCATGACGTCATGAAGCCTGGACTTACCTTCATGACGTCATGAAGCCTGGCCTTATCTTGATGACGTCATTAAGCCTGGACTTACCTTGATGACATCATGAAGCCTAGGCTTACCTTGGTGACGTCATGAAGCCTGGGCTTACCTTGATGACGACATGAAGCCTGGACTTATCTTGATGACGTCATGACGCCTGGACTTACCTTCATGACGTCATGAAGCCTGGGCTTTCTTTGATGACGTCATGAAGCCTGGGCGTATCTTGATGACGTCATGAAGCCTGGACTTACCTTCATGACGTCATGAAGTCTGGGCTTATCTTGATGACGTTATGAAGCTTGGGCTTACTTTGATGACGTTATGCAGCTTGGGCTTATCTTGATGACGTCATGAAGCCTGGACTTACCTTCATGACGTCATGAAGCTTGGGCTTATCTTGATGATGTCATGAAGCCTGGGCTTACCTTGATGACGTCATGAATCCTGGGCTTACCTTCAAGACGTCATGAAGTCAGGGATTACCTTGATGACATCATGAAGTCTGGGCTTACCTTGATGACTTATGAAGCCTGGGCTTACCTTGATGCCTTATGAAGCTTGGGCTTACCTTGATGACTTTAGTAAGCTTGGGCTTACCTTGATGACGTCATGAAGCCTGGGCTTACCTTGATGACGTCATGGACCAGCAGGACGTAATGAAGGTTCGGTGAAACAGCAAACTCCCGGGCACCGGTCTGGTGCTGCCACCAGACAAACATAAGAACATCAATCACTCTCATATTATCACCAATGAAAAACATTAACAAGTGATGGAGGTGTTTTGTTCACCACAACGAATATAAATCCAAGAAAACCCAGCCAGCAGTGTCCGCACATAGTTTACACCTGGCCAGCAGTGTCCCCACATAGTTTACACCTGGCCAGCAGTGTCCCCACATAGTTTACACCTGGCCAGCAGTGTCCCCACATAGTTTACACCTGGCCAGCAGTGTCCCCACATAGTTTACACCTGGCCAGCAGTGTCCCCACATAGTTTACACCTGGCCAGCAGTGTCCCCACATAGTTTACACCTGGCCAGCAGTGTCCCCGCATAGTTTACACCTGGCCAGCAGTGTCCCCACATAGTTTACACCTGGCCAGCAGTGTCCCCACATAGTTTACACCTGGCCTGCAGTGTCCCCACATAGTTTACACCTGGCCAGCAGTGTCCCCACATTATTTACACCTGGCCAGCAGTGTCCCCACATAGTTTACACCTGGCCAGCAGTGTCCCCACATAGTTTACACCTGGCCAGCAGTGTCCCCACATAGTTTACACCTGGTGAGCAGTGTCCCCACATAGTTTACACCTGGCCAGCAGTGTCCCCACATAGTTTACACCTGGCCAGCAGTGTCCCCACATAGTTTACACCTGGCCAGCAGTGTCCCCACATAGTTTACACCTGGCCAGCAGTGTCCCCACATAGTTTACACCTGGCCAGCAGTGTCCCCACATAGTTTACACCTGGCCAGCAGTGTCCCCACATAGTTTACATCTGGCCAGCAGTGTCCTCACATAGTTTACACCTGGCCAGCAGTGTCCTCACATAGTTTACACCTGGCCAGCAGAGTCCTCACATAGTTTACACCTGGCCAGCAGTGTCCCCACATAGTTTACACCTGGCCAGCAGTGTCCTCACATAGTTTACACCTGGCCAGCAGTGTCCCCACATAGTTTACACCTGACCAGCAGTGTCCCCACATAGTTTACACCTGGCCAGCAGTGTCCTCACATAGTTTACACCTGGCCAGCAGTGTCCTCACATAGTTTACACCTGGCCAGCAGTGTCCTCACATAGTTTACACCTGGCCAGCAGTGTCCCCACATAGTTTACACCTGGCCAGCAGTGTCCTCACATAGTTTACACCTGGCCAGCAGTGTCCCCACATAGTTTACACCTGGCCAGCAGTGTCCTCACATAGTTTACACCTGGCCAGCAGTGTCCTCACATAGTTTACACCTGGCCAGCAGTGTCCCCACATAGTTTACACCTGGCCAGCAGTGTCCTCACATAGTTTACACCTGGCCAGCAGTGTCCTCACATAGTTTACACCTGGCCAGCAGTGTCCTCACATAGTTTACACCTGGCCAGCAGTGTCCCCACATAGTTTACACCTGGCCAGCAGTGTCCTCACATGGTTTACACCTGGCCAGCAGTGTCCCCACATAGTTTACACCTGGCCAGCAGTGTCCCCACATAGTTTACACCTGGCCAGCAGTGTCCCCACATAGTTTACACCTGGCCAGCAGTGTCCCCACATAGTTTACACCTGGCCAGCAGTGTCCCCACATAGTTTACACCTGGCCAGCAGTGTCCTCACATAGTTTACACCTGGCCAGCAGTGTCCTCACATAGTTTACACCTGGCCAGCAGAGTCCTCACATAGTTTACACCTGGCCAGCAGTGTCCCCACATAGTTTACACCTGGCCAGCAGTGTCCTCACATAGTTTACACCTGGCCAGCAGTGTCCCCACATAGTTTACACCTGGCCAGCAGTGTCCCCACATAGTTTACACCTGGCCAGCAGTGTCCTCACATAGTTTACACCTGGCCAGCAGTGTCCTCACATAGTTTACACCTGGCCAGCAGTGTCCTCACATAGTTTACACCTGGCCAGCAGTGTCCCCACATAGTTTACACCTGGCCAGCAGTGTCCTCACATAGTTTACACCTGGCCAGCAGTGTCCCCACATAGTTTACACCTGGCCAGCAGTGTCCTCACATAGTTTACACCTGGCCAGCAGTGTCCTCACATAGTTTACACCTGGCCAGCAGTGTCCCCACATAGTTTACACCTGGCCAGCAGTGTCCTCACATGGTTTACACCTGGCCAGCAGTGTCCTCACATGGTTTACACCTGGCCAGCAGTGTCCTCACATGGTTTACACCTGGCCAGCAGTGTCCTCACATAGTTTACACCTGGCCAGCAGTGTCCTCACATGGTTTACACCTGGCCAGCAGTGTCCTCACATGGTTTACACCTGGCCAGCAGTGTCCTCACATAGTTTACACCTGGCCAGCAGTGTCCCCACATAGTTTACATCTGGCCAGCAGTGTCCCCACATAGTTTACACCTGGCCAGCAGTGTCCTCACATAGTTTAAACCTGGCCAGCAGTGTCCCCACATAGTTTACACCTGGCCAGCAGTGTCCTCACATAGTTTACACCTGGACAGCAGTGTCCTCACATAGTTTACACCTGGCCAGCAGTGTCCCCACATAGTTTACATCTGGCCAGCAGTGTCCGCACATAGTTTACACCTGGCCAGCAGTGTCCCCACATAGTTTACATCTGGCCAGCAGTGTCCTCACATGGTTTACACCTGGCCAGCAGTGTCCCCACATAGTTTACACCTGGCCAGCAGTGTCCTCACAAAGTTTACACCTGGCCAGCAGTGTCCCCACATAGTTTACATCTGGCCAGCAGTGTCCTCACATGGTTTACACCTGGCCAGCAGTGTCCCCACATAGTTTACACCTGGCCAGCAGTGTCCCCACATAGTTTACACCTGGCCAGCAGTGTCCCCACATAGTTTACACCTGGCCAGCAGTGTCCTCACATGGTTTACACCTGGCCAGCAGTGTCCCCACATAGTTTACACCTGGCCAGCAGTGTCCTCACATAGTTTACACCTGGCCAGCAGTGTCCCCACATAGTTTACACCTGGCCAGCAGTGTCCTCACATGGTTTACACCTGGCCAGCAGTGTCCCCACATAGTTTACATCTGGCCAGCAGTGTCCTCACATAGTTTACACCTGGCCAGCAGTGTCCTCACATAGTTTACATCTGGCCAGCAGTGTCCTCACATAGTTTACACCTGGCCAGCAGTGTCCTCACATAGTTTACATCTGGCCAGCAGTGTCCTCACATAGTTTACACCTGGCCAGCAGTGTCCTCACATAGTTTACATCTGGCCAGCAGTGTCCTCACATAGTTTACACCTGGCCAGCAGTGTCCTCACATAGTTTACATCTGGCCAGCAGTGTCCTCACATAGTTTACACCTGGCCAGCAGTGTCCTCACATAGTTTACACCTGGCCAGCAGTGTCCTCACATAGTTTACATCTGGCCAGCAGTGTCCTCACATAGTTTACACCTGGCCAGCAGTGTCCTCACATAGTTTACATCTGGCCAGCAGTGTCCTCACATAGTTTACACCTGGCCAGCAGTGTCCTCACATAGTTTACACCTGGCCAGCAGTGTCCTCACATAGTTTACATCTGGCCAGCAGTGTCCTCACATAGTTTACATCTGGCCAGCAGTGTCGTCACATAGTTTACACCTGGCCAGCAGTGTCCTCACATAGTTTACATCTGGCCAGCAGTGTCCTCACATAGTTTACACCTGGCCAGCAGTGTCCTCACATAGTTTACACCTGGCCAGCAGTGTCCTCACATAGTTTACATCTGGCCAGCAGTGTCCTCACATAGTTTACATCTGGCCAGCAGTGTCCTCACATGGTTTACACCTGGTATGTCATTCATTCTACTCCTGTATGAAAGATTAGTGTATTAAGTTTAAAATCTATCGACTACACGAAGGTCATTGAGGCTGCTGTCACCTGTACACCAACACTCTTCTTATCAAAGACATTAAAAAAATTATAAACAAATGTACAGTGATAAATAAAGCACTGGATGTACGTTCACTGTTGCTGTCAGTACATACAGTGATAAAGCACTGGATGTACGGTCACTGTTGCTGTCAGTACATACAGTGATAAAGCACTGGATGTACGTTCACTGTTGCTGTCAGTACATACAGTGGTAAAGCACTGGATGTACGGTCACTGTTGGTGTCAGTACATACAGTGATAAAGCACTGGATGTACGGTCACTGTTGGTGTCAGTACATACAGTGATAAAGCACTGGATGTACGGTCACTGTTGCTGTCAGTACATACAGTGATAAAGCACTGGATGTACGGTCACTGTTGCTGTCAGTACATACAGTGATAAAGCACTGGATGTACGGTCACTGTTGCTGTCAGTACATACAGTGATAAAGCACTGGATGTACGGTCACTGTTGCGGTCAGTACATACAGTGATAAAGCACTGGATGTACGGTCACTGTTGCTGTCAGTACATACACATCAACACCTCCTACAATAATATAAACGTTAAAATTCGTTACATCTAACAAGTCCTTGTTGAACGTGTGGTTACAACGTTGATATAATCATCACACAAAATGGTTGATACAATCGCAGGCTCAAACCCACTTAATATGCAAAGCATTTCCGGAAAACTCCAAATTTATAAGAAACTAAAAAGAGAGAAAACGAAGAAATTCAGAATTTCGAGAGTAAGGGAATTAGACGGTGATTTAGAAGTAATAAAACGTGAATTGTTTTATTAAGAAGAATTATATTGATCTGAAACTCAAGTCTTGATTGTAGTTTGTAACGTTTAACAACCATAGACTACACGAGAGTCATTAAGGAAGTAGTTTTTCAAGTTGAACAACTGTCGACTACCTGAGGGTTATTAAGCACGTAGTTTTGTTACTTATTAAATATAACAGATATATTATGGTCGAAATTCACATCTTCACTAAAATCAAGAATATTTAATGTAAACTGTAATATAAATTAAATGTAGAGAATATATTATGTGAGACATATACCTCTCTGTATACTAGGAGATATACCTCTCGGTATACTAGGAGACATACCTCTCTGTATACTAGGAGATATACCTCTCGGTATACTAGGAGACATACCTCTCTGTATACTAGGAGACATACCTCTCTGTATACTAGGAGACATACCTCTCTGTATACTAGGAGACATACCTCTCTGTATACTAGGAGACATACCTCTCGGTATACTAGGAAACATACCTCTCTGTATACTAGGAAACATACCTCTCGGTATACTAGGAGACATACCTCTCTGTATACTAGGAAACATACCTCTCTGTATACTAGGAGACATACCTCTCTGTATACTAGGAGACATACCTCTCTGTATACTAGGAGACATACCTCTCGGTATACTAGGAGACATACCTCTCTGTATACTAGGAGACATACCTCTCTGTATACTAGGAGACATACCTCTCTGTATACTAGGAGACATACCTCTCTGTATACTAGGAGACATACCTCTCTGTATACTAGGAAACATACCTCTCTGTATACTAGGAGACATACCTCTCTGTATACTAGGAGACATACCTCTCTGTATACTAGGAGACATACCTCTCGGTATACTAGGAGACATACCTCTCTGTATACTAGGAGACATACCTCTCTGTATACTAGGAGACATACCTCTCTGTATACTAGGAGACATACCTCTCTGTATACTAGGAGACATACCTCTCGGTATACTAGGAGACATACCTCTCTGTATACTAGGAGACATACCTCTCTGTATACTAGGAGACATACCTCTCTGTATACTAGGAGACATACCTCTCTGTATACTAGGAGACATACCTCTCTGTATACTAGGAGACATACCTCTCTGTATACTAGGAGACATACCTCTCTGTATACTAGGAGACATACCTCTCTGTATACTAGGAGACATACCTCTCGGTATACTAGGAGACATACCTCTCTGTATACTAGGAGACATACCTCTCTGTATACTAGGAGACATACCTCTCTGTACACTAGGAGACATACCTCTCTGTATACTAGGAGACATACCTCTCTGTATACTAGGAGACATACCTCTCTGTATACTAGGAGACATACCTCTCTGTATACTAGGAGACATACCTCTCTGTATACTAGGAGACATACCTCTCTGTATACTAGGAAACATACCTCTCTGTATACTAGGAGACATACCTCTCTGTATACTAGGAGACATACCTCTCTGTATACTAGGAGACATACCTCTCTGTATACTAGGAGACATACCTCTCTGTATACTAGGAGACATACCTCTCTGTATACTAGGAGACATACCTCTCTGTATACTAGGAAACATACCTCTCTGTATACAAGGAGACATACCTCTCTGTATACTAGGAGACATACCTCTCTGTATACTAGGAGACATACCTCTCTGTATACTAGGAGACATACCTCTCTGTATACTAGGAGACATACCTCTCTGTATACTAGGAGACATACCTCTCTGTATACTAGGAGACATACCTCTCTGTATACTAGGAGACATACCTCTCTGTATACTAGGAGACATACCTCTCTGTATACTAGGAGACATACCTCTCTGTATACTAGGAGACATACCTCTCTGTATACTAGGAGACATACCTCTCTGTATATTAGGAGACATACCTCTCTGTATACTAGGAGACATACCTCTCTGTATACTAGGAGACATACCTCTCTGTATACTAGGAAACATACCTCTCTGTATACTAGGAGACATACCTCTCTGTATACTAGGAGACATACCTCTCTGTATACTAGGAGACATACCTCTCTGTATACTAGGAGACATACCTCTCTGTATACTAGGAAACATACCTCTCTGTATACTAGGAAACATACCTCTCTTTATACTAGGAGACATACCTCTCTGTATACTAGGAGACATACCTCTCTGTATACTAGGAGACATACCTCTCTGTATACTAGGAGACATACCTCTCTGTATACTAGGAGACATACCTCTCGGTATACTAGGAGACATACCTCTCTGTATACTAGGAGACATACCTCTCTGTATACTAGGAGACATACCTCTCTGTATACTAGGAGACATACCTCTCGGTATACTAGGAGACATACCTCTCTGTATACTAGGAGACATACCTCTCTGTATACTAGGAGACATACCTCTCTGTATACTAGGAGACATACCTCTCTGTATACTAGGAGACATACCTCTCTATATACTAGGAGACATACCTCTCTGTATACTAGGAGACATACCTCTCTGTATACTAGGAGACATACCTCTCTGTATACTAGGAGACATACCTCTCTGTATACTAGGAGACATACCTCTCTATATACTAGGAGACATACCTCTCGGTATACTAGGAAACATACCTCTCGGTATACTAGGAGACATACCTCTCTGTATACTAGGACACATACCTCTCTGTATACTAGGAAACATACCTCTCTGTATACTAGGAGACATACCTCTCGGTATACTAGGAAACATACCTCTCTGTATACTAGGAAACATACCTCTCTGTATACTAGGAGACATACCTCTCGGTATACTAGGAGACATACCTCTCGGTATACTAGGAAACATACCTCTCTGTATACTAGGAAACATACCTCTCTGTATACTAGGAAACATACCTCTCTGTATACTAGGAGACATACCTCTCGGTATACTAGGAAACATACCTCTCTGTATACTAGGAGACATACCTCTCTGTATACTAGGAAACATACCTCTCTGTATACTAGGAAACATACCTCTCTGTATACTAGGAAACATACCTCTCTGTATACTAGGAGACATACCTCTCGGTATACTAGGAGACATACCTCTCGGTATACTAGGAAACATAGCTCTCTGTATACTAGGAAACATACCTCTCTGTATACTAGGAAACATACCTCTCTGTATACTAGGAAACATACCTCTCTGTATACTAGGAAACATACCTCTCTGTATACTAGGAGACATACCTCTCTGTATACTAGGAAACATACCTCTCTGTATACTAGGAAACATACCTCTCTGTATACTAGGAAACATACCTCTCTGTATACTAGGAGACATACCTCTCTGTATACTAGGAGACATACCTCTCTGTATACTAGGAGACATACCTCTCTGTATACTAGGAAACATACCTCTCTGTATACTAGGAGACATACCTCTCTGTATACTAGGAGACATACCTCTCTGTATACTAGGAGACATACCTCTCTGTATACTAGGAGACATACCTCTCGGTATACTAGGAGACATACCTCTCGGTATACTAGGAGACATACCTCTCTGTATACTAGGAGACATACCTCTCTGTATACTAGGAAACATACCTCTCTGTATACTAGGAGACATACCTCTCTGTATACTAGGAGACAAACCTCTCTGTATACTAGGAAACATACCTCTCTGTATACTAGGAGACATACCTCTCTGTATACTACGAGACATACCTCTCTGTATACTAGGAGACATACCTCTCTGTATACTAGGAAACATACCTCTCTGTATACTAGGAAACATACCTCTCTGTATACTAGGAAACATACCTCTCTGTATACTAGGAGACATACCTCTCTGTATACTAGGAGACATACCTCTCTGTATACTAGGAGACATACCTCTCTGTATACTAGGAGACATACCTCTCGGTATACTAGGAGACATACCTCTCGGTATACTAGGAGACATACCTCTCTGTATACTAGGAGACATACCTCTCTGTATACTAGGAAACATACCTCTCTGTATACTAGGAGACATACCTCTCTGTATAATAGGAGACATACCTCTCTGTATTCTAGGAAACATACCTCTCTGTATACTAGGAGAGATACCTCTCTGTATACTAGGAGACATACCTCTCTGTATACTAGGAGACATACCTCTCTGTATACTAGGAAACATACCTCTCTGTATACTAGGAGACATAATTCTCTGTATACTAGGAGACATACCTCTCTGTATACTAGGAAACATACCTCTCTGTATACTAGGAGACATACCTCTCTGTATACTAGGAGACATACCTCTCTGTATACTAGGAGACATACCTCTCTGTATACTAGGAAACATACCTCTCTGTATACTAGGAAACATACCTCTCTGTATACTAGGAGACATACCTCTCTGTATACTAGGAGACATACCTCTCTGTATACTAGGAGACATACCTCTCTGTATACTAGGAGACATACCTCTCTGTATACTAGGAGACATACCTCTCTGTATACTAGGAAACATACCTCTCTGTATACTAGGAAACATACCTCTCTGTATACTAGGAGACATACCTCTCTGTATACTAGGAGACATACCTCTCTGTATACTAGGAGACATACCTCTCTGTATACTAGGAAACATACCTCTCTGTATACTAGGAAACATACCTCGCTGTATACTAGGAAACATACCTCTCTGTATACTAGGAGACATACCTCTCTGTATACTAGAAGACATACCTCTCTGTATACTAGGAGACATACCTCTCTGTATACTAGGAAACATACCTCTCTGTATACTAGGAGACATACCTCTCTGTATACTAGGAGACATACCTCTCTGTATACTAGGAGACATACCTCTCTGTATACTAGGAGACATACCTCTCGGTATACTAGGAGACATACCTCTCGGTATACTAGGAGACATACCTCTCTGTATACTAGGAGACATACCTCTCTGTATACTAGGAGACATACCTCTCTGTATACTAGGAGACATACCTCTCTGTATACTAGGAGACATACCTCTCTGTATACTAGGAAACATACCTCTCTGTATACTAGGAGACATACCTCTCTGTATACTAGGAGACATACCTCTCTGTATACTAGGAGACATACCTCTCTGTATACTAGGAAACATACCTCTCTGTATACTAGGAGACATACCTCTCTGTATACTAGGAGACATACCTCTCTGTATACTAGGAAACATACCTCTCTGTATACTAGGAGACATACCTCTCTGTATACTAGGAGACATACCTCTCTGTATACTAGGAGACATACCTCTCTGTATACTAGGAGACATACCTCTCTGTATACTAGGAGACATACCTCTCTGTATAATAGGAGACATACATCTCGGTATACTAGGAAACATACCTGTCTGTATACTAGGAGACATACCTCTCTGTATACTAGGAGACATACCTCTCTGTATACTAGGAGACATACCTATCTGTATACTAGGAGAGATACCTCTCGGTATACTAGGAAACATACCTCTCTGTATACTAGGAGACATACCTCTTTGTATACTAGGAGACATACCTCTCTGTATACTAGGAGACATACCTCTCTGTATACTAGGAGACATACCTTTCTGTATACTAGGAGACATACCTCTCTGTATACTAGGAGACATACCTCTCTGTATACTAGGAGACATACCTCTCGGTATACTAGGAGACATACCTCTCGGTATACTAGGAGACATACCTCTCTGTATACTAGGAGACATACCTCTCGGTATACTAGGAAACATACCTCTCTGTATACTAGGAGACATACCTCTCTGTATACTAGGAGACATACCTCTCTGTATACTAGGAGACATACCTATCTGTATGCTAGGAGACATACCTCTCGGTATACTAGGAAACATACCTCTCTGTATACTAGGACACATACCTCTCTGTATACTAGGAGACATACCTCTCTGTATACTAGGAGACATACCTCTCTGTATACTAGGAGACATACCTCCCTGTATACTAGGAGACATACCTCTCTGTATACTAGGAGACATACCTCTCTGTATACTAGGAGACATACCTCTCGGTATACTAGGAGACATACCTCTCTGTATACTAGGAGACATACCTCTCTGTATACTAGGAGACATACCTCTCTGTATACTAGGAGACATACCTCTTGGTATACTAGGAAACATACCTCTCTGTATACTAGGAGACATACCTCTCGGTATACTAGGAGACATACCTCTCGGTATACTAGGAAACATACTTCTCGTTATACTAGGAAACATACCTCTCGGTATACTAGGAAACATACCTCTCTGTATACTAGGAAACATACCTCTCTGTATACTAGGAGACATACCTCTCTGTATACTAGGAGACATACCTCTCTGTATACTAGGAGACATACCTCTCTGTATACTAGGAGACATACCTCTCGGTATACTAGGAGACATACCTCTCGGTATACTAGGAGACATACCTCTCTGTATACTAGGAGACATACCTCTCTGTATACTAGGAAACATACCTCTCTGTATACTAGGAGACATACCTCTCTGTATAATAGGAGACATACCTCTCTGTATTCTAGGAAACATACCTCTCTGTATACTAGGAGAGATACCTCTCTGTATACTAGGAGACATACCTCTCTGTATACTAGGAGACATACCTCTCTGTATACTAGGAAACATACCTCTCTGTATACTAGGAGACATAATTCTCTGTATACTAGGAGACATACCTCTCTGTATACTAGGAAACATACCTCTCTGTATACTAGGAGACATACCTCTCTGTATACTAGGAGACATACCTCTCTGTATACTAGGAGACATACCTCTCTGTATACTAGGAAACATACCTCTCTGTATACTAGGAAACATACCTCTCTGTATACTAGGAGACATACCTCTCTGTATACTAGGAGACATACCTCTCTGTATACTAGGAGACATACCTCTCTGTATACTAGGAGACATACCTCTCTGTATACTAGGAGACATACCTCTCTGTATACTAGGAAACATACCTCTCTGTATACTAGGAAACATACCTCTCTGTATACTAGGAGACATACCTCTCTGTATACTAGGAGACATACCTCTCTGTATACTAGGAGACATACCTCTCTGTATACTAGGAAACATACCTCTCTGTATACTAGGAAACATACCTCGCTGTATACTAGGAAACATACCTCTCTGTATACTAGCAGACATACCTCTCTGTATACTAGAAGACATACCTCTCTGTATACTAGGAGACATACCTCTCTGTATACTAGGAAACATACCTCTCTGTATACTAGGAGACATACCTCTCTGTATACTAGGAGACATACCTCTCTGTATACTAGGAGACATACCTCTCTGTATACTAGGAGACATACCTCTCGGTATACTAGGAGACATACCTCTCGGTATACTAGGAGACATACCTCTCTGTATACTAGGAGACATACCTCTCTGTATACTAGGAGACATACCTCTCTGTATACTAGGAGACATACCTCTCTGTATACTAGGAGACATACCTCTCTGTATACTAGGAAACATACCTCTCTGTATACTAGGAGACATACCTCTCTGTATACTAGGAGACATACCTCTCTGTATACTAGGAGACATACCTCTCTGTATACTAGGAAACATACCTCTCTGTATACTAGGAGACATACCTCTCTGTATACTAGGAGACATACCTCTCTGTATACTAGGAAACATACCTCTCTGTATACTAGGAGACATACCTCTCTGTATACCAGGAGACATACCTCTCTGTATACTAGGAGACATACCTCTCTGTATACTAGGAGACATACCTCTCTGTATACTAGGAGACATACCTCTCTGTATAATAGGAGACATACATCTCGGTATACTAGGAAACATACCTGTCTGTATACTAGGAAACATACCTCTCTGTATACTAGGAGACATACCTCTCTGTATACTAGGAGACATACCTATCTGTATACTAGGAGACATACCTCTCGGTATACTAGGAAACATACCTCTCTGTATACTAGGAGACATACCTCTTTGTATACTAGGAGACATACCTCTCTGTATACTAGGAGACATACCTCTCTGTATACTAGGAGACATACCTTTCTGTATACTAGGAGACATACCTCTCTGTATACTAGGAGACATACCTCTCTGTATACTAGGAGACATACCTCTCGGTATACTAGGAGACATACCTCTCGGTATACTAGGAGACATACCTCTCTGTATACTAGGAGACATACCTCTCGGTATACTAGGAAACATACCTCTCTGTATACTAGGAGACATACCTCTCTGTATACTAGGAGACATACCTCTCTGTATACTAGGAGACATACCTATCTGTATGCTAGGAGACATACCTCTCGGTATACTAGGAAACATACCTCTCTGTATACTAGGACACATACCTCTCTGTATACTAGGAGACATACCTCTCTGTATACTAGGAGACATACCTCTCTGTATACTAGGAGACATACCTCCCTGTATACTAGGAGACATACCTCTCTGTATACTAGGAGACATACCTCTCTGTATACTAGGAGACATACCTCTCGGTATACTAGGAGACATACCTCTCTGTATACTAGGAGACATACCTCTCTGTATACTAGGAGACATACCTCTCTGTATACTAGGAGACATACCTCTGGGTATACTAGGATACATACCTCTCTGTATACTAGGAGACATACCTCTCGGTATACTAGGAGACATACCTCTCGGTATACTAGGAAACATACTTCTCGTTATACTAGGAGACATACCTCTCGGTATACTAGGAAACATACCTCTCTGTATACTAGGAGACATACCTCTCGGTATACTAGGAGACATACCTCTCGGTATACTAGGAAACATACCTCTCTGTATACTAGGAGACATACCTCTCGGTATACTAGGAGACATACCTCTCGGTATACTAGGAAACATACCTCTCGGTATACTAGGAAACATACCTCTCGGTATACTAGGAAACATACCTCTCTGTATACTAGGAGACATACCTCTCTGTATACTAGAAGACATACCTCTCTGTATACTAGGAGACATACCTCTCTGTATACTAGGAAACATACCTCTCTGTATACTAGGAGACATACCTCTCTGTATACTAGGAGACATACCTCTCTGTATACTAGGAGACATACCTCTCTGTATACTAGGAGACATACCTCTCGGTATACTAGGAGACATACCTCTCGGTATACTAGGATACATACCTCTCTGTATACTAGGAGACATACCTCTCTGTATACTAGGAGACATACCTCTCTGTATACTAGGAGACATACCTCTCTGTATACTAGGAGACATGCCTCTCTGTATACTAGGAAACATACCTCTCTGTATACTAGGAGACATACCTCTCTGTATACTAGAAGACATACCTCTCTGTATACTAGGAGACATACCTCTCTGTATAATAGGAGACATACCTCTCGGTATACTAGGAAACATACCTCTCTATATACTAGGAGACATACCTCTCTGTATACTAGGAGACATACCTCTCTGTATACTAGGAGACATACCTATTTGTATACTAGGAGACATACCTCTCGGTATACTAGGAAACATACCTCTCTGTATACTAGGAGACATACCTCTCTGTATACTAGGAGACATACCTCTCTGTATACTAGGAGACATACCTTTCTGTATACTAGGAGACATACCTCTCTGTATACTAGGAGACATACCTCTCTGTATAATAGGAGACATACCTCTCTGTATTCTAGGAAACATACCTCTCTGTATACTAGGAGAGATACCTCTCTGTATACTAGGAGACATACCTCTCTGTATACTAGGAGACATACCTCTCTGTATACTAGGAAACATACCTCTCTGTATACTAGGAGACATAATTCTCTGTATACTAGGAGACATACCTCTCTGTATACTAGGAAACATACCTCTCTGTATACTAGGAGACATACCTCTCTGTATACTAGGAGACATACCTCTCTGTATACTAGGAGACATACCTCTCTGTATACTAGGAAACATACCTCTCTGTATACTAGGAAACATACCTCTCTGTATACTAGGAGACATACCTCTCTGTATACTAGGAGACATACCTCTCTGTATACTAGGAGACATACCTCTCTGTATACTAGGAGACATACCTCTCTGTATACTAGGAGACATACCTCTCTGTATACTAGGAAACATACCTCTCTGTATACTAGGAAACATACCTCTCTGTATACTAGGAGACATACCTCTCTGTATACTAGGAGACATACCTCTCTGTATACTAGGAGACATACCTCTCTGTATACTAGGAAACATACCTCTCTGTATACTAGGAAACATACCTCGCTGTATACTAGGAAACATACCTCTCTGTATACTAGGAGACATACCTCTCTGTATACTAGAAGACATACCTCTCTGTATACTAGGAGACATACCTCTCTGTATACTAGGAAACATACCTCTCTGTATACTAGGAGACATACCTCTCTGTATACTAGGAGACATACCTCTCTGTATACTAGGAGACATACCTCTCTGTATACTAGGAGACATACCTCTCGGTATACTAGGAGACATACCTCTCGGTATACTAGGAGACATACCTCTCTGTATACTAGGAGACATACCTCTCTGTATACTAGGAGACATACCTCTCTGTATACTAGGAGACATACCTCTCTGTATACTAGGAGACATACCTCTCTGTATACTAGGAAACATACCTCTCTGTATACTAGGAGACATACCTCTCTGTATACTAGGAGACATACCTCTCTGTATACTAGGAGACATACCTCTCTGTATACTAGGAAACATACCTCTCTGTATACTAGGAGACATACCTCTCTGTATACTAGGAGACATACCTCTCTGTATACTAGGAAACATACCTCTCTGTATACTAGGAGACATACCTCTCTGTATACTAGGAGACATACCTCTCTGTATACTAGGAGACATACCTCTCTGTATACTAGGAGACATACCTCTCTGTATACTAGGAGACATACCTCTCTGTATAATAGGAGACATACATCTCGGTATACTAGGAAACATACCTGTCTGTATACTAGGAAACATACCTCTCTGTATACTAGGAGACATACCTCTCTGTATACTAAGAGACATACCTATCTGTATACTAGGAGACATACCTCTCGGTATACTAGGAAACATACCTCTCTGTATACTAGGAGACATACCTCTTTGTATACTAGGAGACATACCTCTCTGTATACTAGGAGACATAAATCTCTGTATACTAGGAGACATACCTTTCTGTATACTAGGAGACATACCTCTCTGTATACTAGGAGACATACCTCTCTGTATACTAGGAGACATACCTCTCGGTATACTAGGAGACATACCTCTCGGTATACTAGGAGACATACCTCTCTGTATACTAGGAGACATACCTCTCGGTATACTAGGAAACATACCTCTCTGTATACTAGGAGACATACCTCTCTGTATACTAGGAGACATACCTCTCTGTATACTAGGAGACATACCTATCTGTATGCTAGGAGACATACCTCTCGGTATACTAGGAAACATACCTCTCTGTATACTAGGACACATACCTCTCTGTATACTAGGAGACATACCTCTCTGTATACTAGGAGACATACCTCTCTGTATACTAGGAGACATACCTCCCTGTATACTAGGAGACATACCTCTCTGTATACTAGGAGACATACCTCTCTGTATACTAGGAGACATACCTCTCGGTATACTAGGAGACATACCTCTCTGTATACTAGGAGACATACCTCTCTGTATACTAGGAGACATACCTCTCTGTATACTAGGAGACATACCTCTTGGTATACTAGGAAACATACCTCTCTGTATACTAGGAGACATACCTCTCGGTATACTAGGAGACATACCTCTCGGTATACTAGGAAACATACTTCTCGTTATACTAGGAGACATACCTCTCGGTATACTAGGAAACATACCTCTCTGTATACTAGGAGACATACCTCTCGGTATACTAGGAGACATACCTTTCTGTATACTAGGAGACATACCTCTCTGTATACTAGGAGACATACCTCTCTGTATAATAGGAGACATACCTCTCTGTATTCTAGGAAACATACCTCTCTGTATACTAGGAGAGATACCTCTCTGTATACTAGGAGACATACCTCTCTGTATACTAGGAGACATACCTCTCTGTATACTAGGAAACATACCTCTCTGTATACTAGGAGACATAATTCTCTGTATACTAGGAGACATACCTCTCTGTATACTAGGAAACATACCTCTCTGTATACTAGGAGACATACCTCTCTGTATACTAGGAGACATACCTCTCTGTATACTAGGAGACATACCTCTCTGTATACTAGGAAACATACCTCTCTGTATACTAGGAAACATACCTCTCTGTATACTAGGAGACATACCTCTCTGTATACTAGGAGACATACCTCTCTGTATACTAGGAGACATACCTCTCTGTATACTAGGAGACATACCTCTCTGTATACTAGGAGACATACCTCTCTGTATACTAGGAAACATACCTCTCTGTATACTAGGAAACATACCTCTCTGTATACTAGGAGACATACCTCTCTGTATACTAGGAGACATAACTCTCTGTATACTAGGAGACATACCTCTCTGTATACTAGGAAACATACCTCTCTGTATACTAGGAAACATACCTCGCTGTATACTAGGAAACATACCTCTCTGTATACTAGGAGACATACCTCTCTGTATACTAGAAGACATACCTCTCTGTATACTAGGAGACATACCTCTCTGTATACTAGGAAACATACCTCTCTGTATACTAGGAGACATACCTCTCTGTATACTAGGAGACATACCTCTCTGTATACTAGGAGACATACCTCTCTGTATACTAGGAGACATACCTCTCGGTATACTAGGAGACATACCTCTCGGTATACTAGGAGACATACCTCTCTGTATACTAGGAGACATACCTCTCTGTATACTAGGAGACATACCTCTCTGTATACTAGGAGACATACCTCTCTGTATACTAGGAGACATACCTCTCTGTATACTAGGAAACATACCTCTCTGTATACTAGGAGACATACCTCTCTGTATACTAGGAGACATACCTCTCTGTATACTAGGAGACATACCTCTCTGTATACTAGGAAACATACCTCTCTGTATACTAGGAGACATACCTCTCTGTATACTAGGAGACATACCTCTCTGTATACTAGGAAACATACCTCTCTGTATACTAGGAGACATACCTCTCTGTATACTAGGAGACATACCTCTCTGTATACTAGGAGACATACCTCTCTGTATACTAGGAGACATACCTCTCTGTATACTAGGAGACATACCTCTCTGTATAATAGGAGACATACATCTCGGTATACTAGGAAACATACCTGTCTGTATACTAGGAAACATACCTCTCTGTATACTAGGAGACATACCTCTCTGTATACTAAGAGACATACCTATCTGTATACTAGGAGACATACCTCTCGGTATACTAGGAAACATACCTCTCTGTATACTAGGAGACATACCTCTTTGTATACTAGGAGACATACCTCTCTGTATACTAGGAGACATACCTCTCTGTATACTAGGAGACATACCTTTCTGTATACTAGGAGACATACCTCTCTGTATACTAGGAGACATACCTCTCTGTATACTAGGAGACATACCTCTCGGTATACTAGGAGACATACCTCTCGGTATACTAGGAGACATACCTCTCTGTATACTAGGAGACATACCTCTCGGTATACTAGGAAACATACCTCTCTGTATACTAGGAGACATACCTCTCTGTATACTAGGAGACATACCTCTCTGTATACTAGGAGACATACCTATCTGTATGCTAGGAGACATACCTCTCGGTATACTAGGAAACATACCTCTCTGTATACTAGGACACATACCTCTCTGTATACTAGGAGACATACCTCTCTGTATACTAGGAGACATACCTCTCTGTATACTAGGAGACATACCTCCCTGTATACTAGGAGACATACCTCTCTGTATACTAGGAGACATACCTCTCTGTATACTAGGAGACATACCTCTCGGTATACTAGGAGACATACCTCTCTGTATACTAGGAGACATACCTCTCTGTATACTAGGAGACATACCTCTCTGTATACTAGGAGACATACCTCTTGGTATACTAGGAAACATACCTCTCTGTATACTAGGAGACATACCTCTCGGTATACTAGGAGACATACCTCTCGGTATACTAGGAAACATACTTCTCGTTATACTAGGAGACATACCTCTCGGTATACTAGGAAACATACCTCTCTGTATACTAGGAGACATACCTCTCGGTATACTAGGAGACATACCTCTCGGTATACTAGGAAACATACCTCTCTGTATACTAGGAGACATACCTCTCGGTATACTAGGAGACATACCTCTCGGTATACTAGGAAACATACCTCTCGGTATACTAGGAAACATACCTCTCGGTATACTAGGAAACATACCTCTCTGTATACTAGGAGACATACCTCTCTGTATACTAGAAGACATACCTCTCTGTATACTAGGAGACATACCTCTCTGTATACTAGGAAACATACCTCTCTGTATACTAGGAGACATACCTCTCTGTATACTAGGAGACATACCTCTCTGTATACTAGGAGACATACCTCTCTGTATACTAGGAGACATACCTCTCGGTATACTAGGAGACATACCTCTCGGTATACTAGGATACATACCTCTCTGTATACTAGGAGACATACCTCTCTGTATACTAGGAGACATACCTCTCTGTATACTAGGAGACATACCTCTCTGTATACTAGGAGACATGCCTCTCTGTATACTAGGAAACATACCTCTCTGTATACTAGGAGACATACCTCTCTGTATACTAGAAGACATACCTCTCTGTATACTAGGAGACATACCTCTCTGTATACTAGGAAACATACCTCTCTGTATACTAGGAGACATACCTCTCTGTATACTAGGAGACATACCTCTCTGTATACTAGGAAACATACCTCTCTGTATACTAGGAGACATACCTCTCTGTATACTAGGAGACATACCTCTCTGTATACTAGGAGACATACCTCTCTCTATACTAGGAGACATACCTCTCTGTATACTAGGAGACATACCTCTCTGTATAATAGGAGACATACCTCTCGGTATACTAGGAAACATACCTCTCTATATACTAGGAGACATACCTCTCTGTATACTAGGAGACATACCTCTCTGTATACTAGGAGACATACCTATCTGTATACTAGGAGACATACCTCTCGGTATTCTAGGAAACATACCTCTCTGTATACTAGGAGACATACCTCTCTGTATACTAGGAGACATACCTCTCTGTATACTAGGAGACATACCTTTCTGTATACTAGGAGACATACCTCTCTGTATACTAGGAGACATACCTCTCTGTATACTAGGAGACATACCTCTCGGTATACTAGGAGACATACCTCTCTGTATACTAGGAGACATACCTCTCTGTATACTAGGAGACATACCTCTCGGTATACTAGGAAACATACCTCTCTGTATACTAGGAGACATACCTCTCTGTATACTAGGAGACATACCTCTCTGTATACTAGGAGACATACCTCTCTGTATACTAGGAGACATACCTCTCGGTATACTAGGAAACATACCTCTCTGTATACTAGGACACATACCTCTCTGTATACTAGGAGACATACCTCTCTGTATACTAGGAGACATACCTCTCTGTATACTAGGAGACATACCTCCCTGTATACTAGGAGACATACCTCTCTGTATACTAGGAGACATACCTCTCTGTATACTAGGAGACATACCTCTCGGTATACTAGGAGACATACCTCTCTGTATACTAGGAGACATACCTCTCTGTATACTAGGAGACATACCTCTCTGTATTCTAGGAGACATACCTCTCGGTATACTAGGAAACATACCTCTCTGTATACTAGGAGACATACCTCTCGGTATACTAGGAGACATACCTCTCGGTATACTAGGAAACATACTTCTCGGTATACTAGGAGACATACCTCTCGGTATACTAGGAAACATGCCTCTCTGTATACTAGGAGACATACCTCTCGGTATACTAGGAGACATACCTCTCGGTATACTAGGAAACATACCTCTCTGTATACTAGGAGACATACCTCTCGGTATACTAGGAGACATACCTCTCGGTATACTAGGAAACATACCTCTCGGTATACTAGGAAACATACCTCTCGGTATACTAGGAAACATACCTCTCGGTATACTAGGAAACATACCTCTCTGTATACTAGGAGACATACCTCTCGGTATACTAGGAGACATACCTCTCGGTATACTAGGAAACATACCTCTCGGTATACTAGGAAACATACCTCTCTGTATACTAGGAAACATACCTCTCGGTATACTAGGAGACATACCTCTCGGTATACTAGGAAACATACCTCTTGGTGTACTAGGAAACATACCTCTCTGTATACTAGGAAACATACCTCTCTGTATACTAGGAGACATACATCTCGGTATACTAGCAAACATACCTCTCGGTATACTAGGAAACATACCTCTCGGTATACTAGGAAACATACCTCTCGGTATACTAGGAAACATACCTCTCTGTATACTAGGAAACATACCTCTCGGTATACTAGGAGACATACCTCTCGGTATACTAGGAAACATACCTCTCGGTATACTAGGAAACATACCTCTCGGTATACTAGGAAACATACCTCTCGGTATACTAGGAAACATACCTCTCTGTATACTAGGAGACATACCTCTCGGTATACTAGCAGACATACCTCTCTGTATACTAGGAAACATACCTCTCGGTATACTAGGAGACATACCTCTCGGTATACTAGGAAACATACCCCTCGGTATACTAGGAAACATACCTCTCGGTATACTAGGAAACATACCTCTCTGTATACTAGGAGACATACCTCTCCGTATACTAGGAAACATACCTCTCGTTATACTAGGAAACATACCTCTCTGTATACTAGGAGACATACCTCTCGGTATACTAGGAAACATACCTCTCGGTATACTAGGAAACATACCTCTCGGTATACTAGGAAACATACCTCTCGGTATACTAGGAAACATACCTCTCAGTATACTAGGAAACATACCTCTCGGTATACTAGGAGACATACCTCTCGGTATACTAGGAAACATACCTCTCTGTATAATAGGAGACATACCTCTCGGTATACTAGGAGACATACCTCTCGGTATACTAGGAAACATACCTCTCTGTATATTAGGAGACATACCTCTCGGTATACTAGGAGACATACCTCTCGGTATACTAGGAAACATACCTCTCGGTATACTAGGAAACATACCTCTCGGTATACTAGGAAACATACCTCTCGGTATACTAGGAAACATACCTCTCTGTATACTAGGAGACATACCTCTCGGTATACTAGGAGACATACCTCTCGGTATACTAGGAGACATACCTCTCGGTATACTAGGAAACATACCTCTCGGTATACTAGGAAACATACCTCTCTGTATACTAGGAAACATACCTCTCGGTATACTAGGAGACATACCTCTCGGTATACTAGGAAACATACCTCTCGGTATACTAGGAAACATACCTCTCGGTATACTAGGAAACATACCTCTCTGTATACTAGGAAACATACCTCTCTGTATACTAGGAGACATACCTCTCGGTATACTAGGAAACATACCTCTCGGTATACTAGGAAACATACCTCTCGGTATACTAGGAAACATACCTCTCGGTATACTAGAAGACATACCTCTCGGTATACTAGGAAACATATCTCTCGGTATACTAGGAGACATACCTCTCGGTATACTAGGAAACATACCTCTCGGTATACTAGGAAACATACCTCTCGGTATACTAGGAAACATACCTCTCTGTATACTAGGAAACATACCTCTCTGTATACTAGGAGACATACCTCTCGGTATACTAGGAAACATACCTCTCGGTATACTAGGAAACATACCTCTCGGTATACTAGGAAACATACCTCTCGGTATACTAGGAAACATACCTCTCTGTATACTAGGAAACATACCTCTCGGTATACTAGAAGACATACCTCTCGGTATACTAGGAAACATATCTCTCGGTATACTAGGAAACATACCTCTCGGTATACTAGGAAACATACCTCTCGGTATACTAGGAAACATACCTCTCTGTATACTAGGAGACATACCTCTCGGTATACTAGGGGACATACCTCTCGGTATACTAGGAAATATACCTCTCGGTATACTAGGAAACATACCTCTCTGTATACTAGGAAACATACCTCTCGGTATACTAGGAGACATACCTCTCGGTATACTAGGAAACATACCTCTCGGTATACTAGGAAATATACCTCTCGGTATACTAGGAAACATACCTCTCTGTATACTAGGAAACATACCTCTCTGTATACTAGGAGACATACCTCTCGGTATACTGGGAAACATACCTCTCGGTATACTAGGAAACATACCTCTCGGTATACTAGGAAACATACCTCTCGGTATACTAGGAAACATACCTCTCTGTATACTAGGAAACATACCTCTCAGTATACTAGGAGACATACCTCTCGGTATACTAGGAAACATACCTCTCGGTATACTAGGAAACATACCTCTCGATATACTAGGAAACATACCTCTCTGTATACTAGGAGACATACCTCTCGGTATACTAGGAAACATACCTCTCGGTATACTAGGAAACATACCTCTCGGTATACTAGGAAACATACCTCTCGGTATACTAGGAAACATACCTCTCTGTATACTAGGAAACATACCTCTCGGTATACTAGGAGACATACCTCTCGGTATACTAGGAAACATACCCCTCGGTATACTAGGAAACATACCTCTCGGTATACTAGGAAACATACCTCTCTGTATACTAGGAGACATACCTCTCGGTATACTAGGAAACATACCTCTCGGTATACTAGGAAACATACCTCTCTGTATACTAGGAGACATACCTCTCGGTATACTAGGAAACATACCTCTCGGTATACTAGGAAACATACCTCTCGGTATACTAGGAAACATACCTCTCGGTATACTAGGAGACATACCTCTCGGTATACTAGGAAACATACCTCTCGGTATACTAGGAGACATACCTCTCGGTATACTAGGAAACATACCTCTCGGTATACTAGGAAACATACTTCTCGGTATACTAGGAAACATACCTCTCGGTATACTAGGAAACATACCTCTCGGTATACTAGGAGACATACCTCTCGGTATACTAGGAAACATACCTCTCGGTATACTAGGAAACATACCTCTCTGTATACTAGGAGACATACCTCTCGGTATACTAGGAAACAAACCTCTCGGTATACTAGGAAACATACCTCTCTGTATCCTAGGAGACATACCTCTCGGTATACTAGGAAACATACCTCTCGGTATACTAGGAAACATACCTCTCGGTATACTAGGAAACATACCTCTCGGTATACTAGGAGACATACCTCTCGGTATACTAGGAAACATACCTCTCGGTATACTAGGAGACATACCTCTCGGTATACTAGGAAACATGCCTCTCGGTATACTAGGAAACATACCTCTCGGTATACTAGGAAACATACCTCTCGGTATACTAGGAAACATACCTCTCGGTATACTAGGAGACATACCTCTCGGTATACTAGGAAACATACCTCTCGGTATACTAGGAAACATACCTCTCGGTATACTAGGAAACATACCTCTCGGTATACTAGGAAACATGCCTCTCGGTATACTAGGAGACATACCTCTCGGTATACTAGGAAACATACCTCTCGGTATACTAGGAGACATACCTCTCGGTATACTAGGAAACATGCCTCTCGGTATACTAGGAAACATACCTCTCGGTATACTAGGAAACATACCTCTCGGTATACTAGGAAACATACCTCTCGGTATACTAGGAGACATACCTCTCGGTATACTAGGAAACATACCTCTCGGTATACTAGGAAACATACCTCTCGGTATACTAGGAAAGATACCTCTCGGTATACTAGGAAACATACCTCTCGGTATACTAGGAAACATAC
>NC_091301.1:31014488-31049488 GCF_038502225.1 Cherax quadricarinatus | reverse complement strand
ATGACACCCATAGTGGATGACACCCATAGTGGATGACACCCATAGTGGATGACACCCGTAGTGGATGACACCCATAGTGGATGACACCCATAGTGGATGACACCCATAGTGGATGACATCTTAGTGGATGACATCTTAGTGGATGACATCTTAGTGGATGACACCTTAGTGGATGACACCTTAGTGGATGACACCTTAGTGGATGACATCTTAGTGGATGACATCTTAGTGGATGACATCTTAGTGGATGACATCTTAGTGGATGACATCTTAGTGGATGACACCTTAGTGGATGACATCTTAGTGGATGACACCTTAGTGGATGACACCTTAGTGGATGACACCTTAGTGGATGACACCTTAGTGAATGACATCTTAGTGGATGACACCTTAGTGGATGACATCTTAGTGGATGACACCTTAGTGGATGACATCTTAGTGGATGACACCTTAGTGGATGACACCTTAGTGGATGACACCTTAGTGGATGACACCTTAGTGAATGACATCTTAGTGGATGACACCTTAGTGGATGACGCCTTAGTGGATGACACCTTAGTGGATGACGCCTTAGTGGATGACACCTTAGTGGATGACATCCACAGTGGATGACATCCATAGTAGAAGACATCCATAGTAGATGACATTCATATTAGATGACACCCCTAGTAAATGACTACTATAGTGAATGATATCCATAGTGGATGACACCCACAGTGGATGACACCTTAGTGGATGACACCTTAGTGGATGACATCCATAGTGGATGACACCCACAGTGGGTGGCACCTTAGTGGATGACATTCGAAGTGGATGACACCCACAGTGGATGATACCTTAGTGGATGACATCCATAGTGGATGACACCCACAGTGGATGACACCCACAGTGGATGACACCCACAGTGGATGACACCTTAGTGGATGACACCTTAGTGGATGACATCCATAGTGGATGACACCCACAGTGGATGGCACCTTAGTGGATGACATTCGAAGTGGATGACACCCACAGTGGATGATACCTTAGTGGATGACATCCATAGTGGATGACATCCTAGTGGATGACACGAATAGTGGATGACATCCATAGTTGATGACACCCATAGTTAATAACACCCATAGTGGATGACACCCACAGTGAATGACACCTTAGTGGATGACACCTTAGTGGATGACATCCATAGTGGATGACACCCACAGTGGATGGCACCTTAGTGGATGACATTCGAAGTGGATGACACCCACAGTGGATGATACCTTAGTGGATGACATCCATAGTGGATGACATCCTAGTGGATGACACGAATAGTGGATGACATCCATAGTTGATGACACCCATAGTTAATAACACCCATAGTGGATGACACCCACAGTGAATGACACCTTAGTGGATGACACCTTAGTGGATGACATCCATAGTGGATGACACCCACAGTGGATGGCACCTTAGTGGATGACATTCGAAGTGGATGACACCCACAGTGGATGATACCTTAGTGGATGACATCCATAGTGGATGACATCCTAGTGGATGACACGAATAGTGGATGACATCCATAGTTGATGACACCCATAGTTAATAACACCCATAGTAGATGACACCCACAGCGGCTGACACCCATAATAAAATGAAAATATACTAACTTAGAAACCTCACTAAAGCTGACCTATTTTTTAGCTAAATTCTGATATATATATATATATATATATATATATATATATATATATATATATATATATATATATATATATATATATATATATATATATATATATATATATATATATATATATATATATATATATATATATATATATATATATATATATATATATATATCCTACTCGGCGTGTATTGAGTAAAATGAATTTCCTTAACAACCCGGTGTATATTCACTGAGACATATAATAACTTGTGTATATTCACTGAGACATACACCGTTGGGTGTATATACAACTCGAAATACACAGGAACATACACTTCAAGATGTATAGTCTCAGAGACACACACTGCTGGGTGTATGTACGCTGACAGACACACACACTGCTGGGTGTATGTACGCTGACAGACACACACACTGCTGGGTGTATGTACGCTGACAGACACACACACTGCTGGGTGTATGTACGCTGACAGACACATACACTGCTGGGTGTATGTACGCTGACAGACACACACACTGCTGGGTGTATGTACGCTGACAGACACATACACTGCTGGGTGTATGTACGCTGACAGACACACACACTGCTGGGTGTATGTACGCTGACAGACACATACACTGCTGGGTGTATGTACGCTGACAGACACACACACTGCTGGGTGTATGTACGCTGACAGACACACACACTGCTGGGTGTATGTACGCTGACAGACACACACACTGCTGGGTGTATGTACGCTGACAGACACACACACTGCTGGGTGTATGTACGCTGACAGACACATACACTGCTGGGTGTATGTACGCTGACAGATACACACACTGCTGGGTGTATGTACGCTGACAGATACACACACTGCTGGGTGTATGTACGCTGACAGACACACACACTGCTGGGTGTATGTACGCTGACAGACACACACACTGCTGGGTGTATGTACGCTGACAGACACACACACTGCTGGGTGTATGTACGCTGACAGACACACACACACTGCTGGGTGTATGTACGCTGACAGACACACACACACTGCTGGGTGTATGTACGCTGACAGACACACACACTGCTGGGTGTATGTACGCTGACAGACACACACACACTGCTGGGTGTATGTACGCTGACAGACACACACACTGCTGGGTGTATGTACGCTGACAGACACACACACACTGCTGGGTGTATGTACGCTGACAGACACACACACACTGCTGGGTGTATGTACGCTGACAGACACACACACACTGCTGGGTGTATGTACGCTGACAGACACACACACTGCTGGGTGTATGTACGCTGACAGACACACACACTGCTGGGTGTATGTACGCTGACAGACACACACACACTGCTGGGTGTATGTACGCTGACAGACACACACACTGCTGGGTGTATGTACGCTGACAGACACACACACTGCTGGGTGTATGTACGCTGACAGACACACACACTGCTGGGTGTATGTACGCTGACAGACACACACACACACTGCTGGGTGTATGTACGCTGACAGACACACACACTGCTGGGTGTATGTACGCTGACAGACACACACACTGCTGGGTGTATGTACGCTGACAGACACACACACTGCTGGGTGTATGTACGCTGACAGACACACACACTGCTGGGTGTATGTACGCTGACAGACACACACACTGCTGGGTGTATGTACGCTGACAGACACACACACTGCTGGGTGTATGTACGCTGACAGACACACACACTGCTGGGTGTATGTACGCTGACAGACACACACACTGCTGGGTGTATGTACGCTGACAGACACATACACTGCTGGGTGTATGTACGCTGACAGACACACACACTGCTGGGTGTATGTACGCTGACAGACACACACACTGCTGGGTGTATGTACGCTGACAGACACACACACTGCTGGGTGTATGTACGCTGACAGACACATACACTGCTGGGTGTATGTACGCTGACAGACACATACACTGCTGGGTGTATGTACGCTGACAGACACATACACTGCTGGGTGTATGTACGCTGACAGACACACACACTGCTGGGTGTATGTACGCTGACAGACACACACACTGCTGGGTGTATGTACGCTGACAGACACACACACTGCTGGGTGTATGTACGCTGAAAGACACACACTACACTGCTGGGTGTATGTACGCTGACAGACACACACACTGCTGGGTGTATGTACGCTGACAGACACACACACTGCTGGGTGTATGTACGCTGACAGACACACACACTGCTGGGTGTATGTACGCTGACAGACACACACACTGCTGGGTGTATGTACGCTGACAGACACACACACTGCTGGGTGTATGTACGCTGACAGACACACACACTGCTGGGTGTATGTACGCTGACAGACACACACACTGCTGGGTGTATGTACGCTGACAGACACACACACTGCTGGGTGTATGTACGCTGACAGACACACACACTGCTGGGTGTATGTACGCTGACAGACACACACACTGCTGGGTGTATGTACGCTGACAGACACACACACTGCTGGGTGTATGTACGCTGACAGACACACACACTGCTGGGTGTATGTACGCTGACAGACACACACACACTGCTGGGTGTATGTACGCTGACAGACACACACACACTGCTGGGTGTATGTACGCTGACAGACACACACACTGCTGGGTGTATGTACGCTGACAGACACACACACACTGCTGGGTGTATGTACGCTGACAGACACACACACTGCTGGGTGTATGTACGCTGACAGACACACACACTGCTGGGTGTATGTACGCTGACAGACACACACACTGCTGGGTGTATGTACGCTGACAGACACACACACTGCTGGGTGTATGTACGCTGACAGACACACACACTGCTGGGTGTATGTACGCTGACAGACACACACACTGCTGGGTGTATGTACGCTGACAGACACACACACTGCTGGGTGTATGTACGCTGACAGACACACACACTGCTGGGTGTATGTACGCTGACAGACACACACACTGCTGGGTGTATGTACGCTGACAGACACACACACTGCTGGGTGTATGTACGCTGACAGACACACACACACACTGCTGGGTGTATGTACGCTGACAGACACACACACTGCTGGGTGTATGTACGCTGACAGACACACACACACTGCTGGGTGTATGTACGCTGACAGACACACACACTGCTGGGTGTATGTACGCTGACAGACACACACACTGCTGGGTGTATGTACGCTGACAGACACACACACTGGGGTGTATGTACGCTGACAGACACACACACTGCTGGGTGTATGTACGCTGACAGACACACACACTGCTGGGTGTATGTACGCTGACAGACACACACACTGCTGGGTGTATGTACGCTGACAGACACACACACTGCTGGGTGTATGTACGCTGACAGACACACACACTGCTGGGTGTATGTACGCTGACAGACACATACACTGCTGGGTGTATGTACGCTGACAGATACACACACTGCTGGGTGTATGTACGCTGACAGACACACACACACTGCTGGGTGTATGTACGCTGCTGGGTGTATGTACGCTGACAGACACACACACACTGCTGGGTGTATGTACGCTGACAGACACACACACTGCTGGGTGTATGTACGCTGACAGACACACACACACTGCTGGGTGTATGTACGCTGACAGACACACACACTGCTGGGTGTATGTACGCTGACAGACACACACACTGCTGGGTGTATGTACGCTGACAGACACACACACTGCTGGGTGTATGTACGCTGACAGACACACACACTGCTGGGTGTATGTACGCTGACAGACACACACACTGCTGGGTGTATGTACGCTGACAGACACACACACTGCTGGGTGTATGTACGCTGACAGACACACACACTGCTGGGTGTATGTACGCTGACAGACACACACACTGCTGGGTGTATGTACGCTGACAGACACACACACTGCTGGGTGTATGTACGCTGACAGACACACACACTGCTGGGTGTATGTACGCTGACAGACACACACACTGCTGGGTGTATGTACGCTGACAGACACACACACTGCTGGGTGTATGTACGCTGACAGACACACACACTGCTGGGTGTATGTACGCTGACAGACACACACACTGCTGGGTGTATGTACGCTGACAGACACATACACTGCTGGGTGTATGTACGCTGACAGACACACACACTGCTGGGTGTATGTACGCTGACAGACACATACACTGCTGGGTGTATGTACGCTGACAGACACACACACTGCTGGGTGTATGTACGCTGACAGACACACACACTGCTGGGTGTATGTACGCTGACAGACACACACACTGCTGGGTGTATGTACGCTGACAGACACACACACTGCTGGGTGTATGTACGCTGACAGACACACACACTGCTGGGTGTATGTACGCTGACAGACACACACACTGCTGGGTGTATGTACGCTGACAGACACACACACTGCTGGGTGTATGTACGCTGACAGACACACACACTGCTGGGTGTATGTACGCTGACAGACACATACACTGCTGGGTGTATGTACGCTGACAGACACACACACTGCTGGGTGTATGTACGCTGACAGACACACACACTGCTGGGTGTATGTACGCTGACAGACACACACACTGCTGGGTGTATGTACGCTGACAGACACACACACTGCTGGGTGTATGTACGCTGACAGACACACACACTGCTGGGTGTATGTACGCTGACAGACACATACACTGCTGGGTGTATGTACGCTGACAGACACACACACTGCTGGGTGTATGTACGCTGACAGACACATACACTGCTGGGTGTACGTACGCTGACAGACACATACACTGCTGGGTGTATGTACGCTGACAGACACACACACTGCTGGGTGTATGTACGCTGACAGACACATACACTGCTGGGTGTATGTACGCTGACAGACACACACACTGCTGGGTGTATGTACGCTGACAGACACATACACTGCTGGGTGTATGTACGCTGACAGACACATACACTGCTGGGTGTATGTACGCTGACAGACACACACACTGCTGGGTGTATGTACGCTGACAGACACACACACTGCTGGGTGTATGTACGCTGACAGACACACACACTGCTGGGTGTATGTACGCTGACAGACACACACACTGCTGGGTGTATGTACGCTGACAGACACATACACTGCTGGGTGTATGTACGCTGACAGACACACACACTGCTGCGTGTATGTACGCTGACAGGCACACACACTGCTGGGTGTATGTACGCTGACAGACACACACACTGCTGGGTGTATGTACGCTGACAGACACACACACACTGCTGGGTGTATGTACGCTGACAGACACACACACTGCTGGGTGTATGTACGCTGACAGACACACACACTGCTGGGTGTATGTACGCTGACAGACACACACACTGCTGGGTGTATGTACGCTGACAGACACACACACTGCTGGGTGTATGTACGCTGACAGACACATACACTGCTGGGTGTATGTACGCTGACAGACACACACACTGCTGGGTGTATGTACGCTGACAGGCACACACACTGCTGGGTGTATGTACGCTGACAGACACACACACTGCTGGGTGTATGTACGCTGACAGACACACACACACTGCTGGGTGTATGTACGCTGACAGACACACACACTGCTGGGTGTATGTACGCTGACAGACAGACACACTGCTGGGTGTATGTACGCTGACAGACACACACACTGCTGGGTGTATGTACGCTGACAGACACACACACTGCTGGGTGTATGTACGCTGACAGACACATACACTGCTGGGTGTATGTACGCTGACAGACACACACACTGCTGGGTGTATGTACGCTGACAGACACACACACTGCTGGGTGTATGTACGCTGACAGACACACACACTGCTGGGTGTACACTGCTGGGTGTATGTACGCTGACAGACACACACACTGCTGGGTGTATGTACGGTGACAGACACACACACTGCTGGGTGTATGTACGCTGACAGACACATACACTGCTGGGTGTATGTACGCTGACAGACACACACACTGCTGGGTGTATGTACGCTGACAGACACACACACTGCTGGGTGTATGTACGCTGACAGACACATATACTGCTGGGTGTATGTACGCTGACAGACACACACACTGCTGGGTGTATGTACGCTGACAGACACACACACTGCTGGGTGTATGTACGCTGACAGACACACACACTGCTGGGTGTATGTACGCTGACAGACACATACACTGCTGGGTGTATGTACGCTGACAGGCACACACACTGCTGGGTGTATGTACGCTGACAGACACACACACTGCTGGGTGTATGTACGCTGACAGACACATACACTGCTGGGTGTATGTACGCTGACAGACACACACACTGCTGGGTGTATGTACGCTGACAGACACACACACTGCTGGGTGTATGTACGCTGACAGACACATACACTGCTGGGTGTATGTACGCTGACAGACGCATACACTGCTGGGTGTATGTACGCTGACAGACACACACACTGCTGGGTGTATGTACGCTGACAGACACATACACTGCTGGGTGTATGTACGCTGACAGGCACACACACTGCTGGGTGTATGTACGCTGACAGACACACACACTGCTGGGTGTATGTCCGCTGACAGACACATACACTGCTGGGTGTATGTACGCTGACAGACACACACACTGCTGGGTGTATGTACGCTGACAGACACATACACTGCTGGGTGTATGTACGCTGACAGACACACACACTGCTGGGTGTATGTACGCTGACAGACACACACACTGCTGGGTGTATGTACGCTGACAGACACATACACTGCTGGGTGTATGTACGCTGACAGGCACACACACTGCTGGGTGTATGTACGCTGACAGACACACACACTGCTGGGTGTATGTACGCTGACAGACACACACACTGCTGGGTGTATGTACGCTGACAGGCACACAGACTGCTGGGTGTATGTACGCTGATAGACACACACTGCTGGGTGCATGTACTCTGACAGACACACACACTGCTGGGTGTATGTACGCTGACAGACACACACACTGCTGGGTGTATGTACGCTGACAGACACACACACTGCTGGGTGCATGTACTCTGACAGACACACACACTGCTGGGTGTATGTAAGCTGACAGACACACACACTGCTGGGTGTATGTACGCTGACAGACACACATACTGCTGGGTGTATGTAAGCTGACAGACACACACACTGCTGGGTGTATGTAAGCTGACAGACACACACACTGCTGGGTGTATGTAAGCTGACAGACACACACACTCGTCACTCACCTGTAACCCACTGAGTAGCTATGGTAGTGACTCACCTGTGACCCACTGTGTACTCATGGGTAGACTCACATGTGACCTACTGCGTACTCATAGGTAGTGACTCACCTGTGACTCACTGTGTACCTATGGGTAGTGACTCACCTGCGCCCCAGTGTGTACTCATGGTTAGTGACTCACATGTGACCCACTGTGTACTCATAGGTAGTGACTCACCTGTGACTCACTGTGTACCTATGGGTAGTGACTCACCTGCGCCCCAGTGTGTACTCATGGTTAGTGACTCACCTGTGACTCACTGTGTACCTATGGGTAGTGACTCACCTGTGACCCACTGTGTGCTTATGGGTAGTGACTCACCTGTGACCCACTGTGTATTCATGGATAGTGACTCACATGCGACCCACTGCGTACTCATAGTTAGTGACTCACCTGTGACCCACTGTACTTATATATAGTGACTCTCCTTTGACCCACTGTGTGCTTATGGGTGGTGACTCACTTGTGACCCACTGTGTATTCATGGGTAGTGACTTACATGTGACTCACTGCGTAATCATGGGCAGTGACTCTCCTGTGATCCACTGTGTACTCATGGGTAGTGACTCACCTGTGACCCACTGTGTACCCATGGGTGAGGCGATGAGCTCTGGGTTCTCCAGATCAGTAATGACCAGCCTTCTACCGTAGAAGGCAGGCGTGGGCTCCCCCACGATGAATGTAGCGATGGTTATCATCAGCAGGACGAAGGTGATGATGCCCAGAGAGATGAAGATGCCGGCCCAGTTCCTCTTGGGTCCCTCCTCTTCCTGACAGTGTGAACACGAGAGGTTAACCCAGGATATACTGTGTTAACGAGGAGTCAACATGCGCGTCATGGCATTTTACTGAGACGTCGTTTCGCTCACCAGGGAGTTTAGCATTTTTCTAATTAATAAAATGCCGGATGGACGAAATGTTTTCATCAGCAAAACTGAAAAATTGAGTCTTTTTTAACACACCTCTTGGTATATGCTATATTAAAGGCAGGTCTAGTGATATGGACAGTATGTGGACACAGGTATACACGTCTCTCCCCTTCCCCAGTGTCTTGTTAATTACATGGTGACATACTGCCTCGGTAAATGTTTTGAACTCTGCGTAAATGTCCTGCTCCAGGGCAAGGAGAGTGCTGGCTAGCCAGGGCAAGGAGAGTGCTGGCTAGCCAGGGCAAGGAGAGTGCTGGCTAGCCAGGGCAAGGAGAGTGCTGGCTAGCCAGGGCAAGGAGAGTGCTGGCTAGCCAGGGCAAGGAGAGTGCTGGCTAGCCTGGGCAAGGAGAGTGCTGGCTAGCCTGGGCAAGGAGAGTGCTGGCTAGCCAGGGGAAGGAGAGTGCTGGCTAGCCTGGGCAAGGAGAGTGCTGGCTAGCCTGGGCAAGGAGAGTGCTGGCTAGCCTGGGCAAGGAGAGTGCTGGCTAGCCTGGGCAAGGAGAGTGCTGGCTAGCCAGGGGAAGGAGAGTGCTGGCTAGCCAGGGGAAGGAGAGTGCTGGCTAGCCAGGGCAAGGAGAGTGCTGGCTAGCCAGGGCAAGGAGAGTGCTGGCTAGCCAGGGCAAGGAGAGTGCTGGCTAGCCTGGGCAAGGAGAGTGCTGGCTAGCCAGGGCAAGGAGAGTGCTGGCTAGCCAGGGCAAGGAGAGTGCTGGCTAGCCTGGGCAAGGAGAGTGCTGGCTAGCCAGGGCAAGGAGAGTGCTGGCTAGCCAGGGCAAGGAGAGTGCTGGCTAGCCAGGGCAAGGAGAGTGCTGGCTAGCCAGGGCAAGGAGAGTGCTGGCTAGCCAGGGCAAGGAGAGTGCTGGCTAGCCAGGGCAAGGAGAGTGCTGGCTAGCCAGGGCAAGGAGAGTGCTGGCTAGCCAGGGCAAGGAGAGTGCTGGCTAGCCAGGGCAAGGAGAGTGCTGGCTAGCCTGGGCAAGGAGAGTGCTGGCTAGCCTGGGCAAGGAGAGTGCTGGCTAGCCAGGGCAAGGAGAGTGCTGGCTAGCCAGGGCAAGGAGAGTGCTGGCTAGCCTGGACAAGGAGAGTGCTGGCTTGCCTGGGCAAGGAGAGTGCTGGCTAGCCAGGGCAAGGAGAGTGCTGGCTAGCCAGGGCAAGAAGAGTGCTGGCTAGCCAGGGCAAGGAGAGTGCTGGCTAGCCAGGGCAAGGAGAGTGCTGGCTAGCCAGGGCAAGGAGAGTGCTGGCTAGCCAGGGCAAGGAGAGTGCTGGCTAGCCAGGGCAAGGAGAGTGCTGGCTAGCCAGGGCAAGGAGAGTGCTGGCTAGCCAGGGCAAGGAGAGTGCTGGCTAGCCAGGGCAAGGAGAGTGCTGGCTAGCCAGGGCAAGGAGAGTGCTGGCTAGCCAGGGCAAGGAGAGTGCTGGCTAGCCAGGGCAAGGAGAGTGCTGGCTAGCCAGGGCAAGGAGAGTGCTGGCTAGCCAGGGCAAGGAGAGTGCTGGCTAGCCAGGGCAAGGAGAGTGCTGGCTAGCCAGGGCAAGGAGAGTGCTGGCTAGCCAGGGCAAGGAGAGTGCTGGCTAGCTAGGGCAAGGAGAGTGCTGGCTAGCCAGGGCAAGGAGAGTGGTGGCTAGCCAGGGCAAGGAGAGTGCTGGCTAGCCAGGGCAAGGAGAGTGCTGGCTAGCCAGGGCAAGGAGAGTGGTGGCTAGCCAGGGCAAGGAGAGTGGTGGCTAGCCAGGGCAAGGAGAGTGCTGGCTAGCCAGGGCAAGGAGAGTGTTGGCTAGCCTGGGCAAGGAGAGTGCTGGCTAGCCAGGGCAAGGAGAGTGCTGGCTAGCCAGGGCAAGGAGAGTGCTGGCTAGCCAGGGCAAGGAGAGTGCTGGCTAGCAAGGGCAAGGAGAGTGCTGGCTAGCCAGGGCAAGGAGAGTGCTGGCTAGCCAGGGCAAGGAGAGTGCTGGCTAGCCAGGGCAAGGAGAGTGCTGGCTAGCCAGGGCAAGGAGAGTGCTGGCTAGCCAGGGCAAGGAGAGTGCTGGCTAGCCAGGGCAAGGAGAGTGCTGGCTAGCCAGGGCAAGGAGAGTGCTGGCTAGCCTGGGTAAGGAGAGTGCTGGCTAGCCAGGGCAAGGAGAGTACTGGCTAGCCAGGGCAAGGAGAGTGCTGGCTAGCCAGGGCAAGGAGATTGCTGGCTAGCCAGGGCAAGGAGAGTGCTGGCTAGCCTGGGCAAGGAGAGTGCTGGCTAGCCAGGGCAAGGAGAGTGCTGGCTAGCCAGGGCAAGGAGAGTGCTGGCTAGCCAGGGCAAGGAGAGTGCTGGCTAGCCTGGGCAAGGAGAGTGCTGGCTAGCCAGGGCAAGGAGAGTGCTGGCTAGCCTGGGCAAGGAGAGTGCTGGCTAGCCAGGGCAAGGAGAATGCTGGCTAGCCAGGGCAAGGAGAGTGCTGGCTAGCCAGGGCAAGGAGAGTGCTGGCTAGCCAGGGCAAGGAGAGTGCTGGCTAGCCAGGGCAAGGAGAGTGCTGGCTAGCCAGGGCAACGAGAGTGCTGGCTAGCCAGGGCAAGGAGAGTGCTGGCTAGCCAGGGCAAAGAGAGTGCTGGCTAGCCAGGGCAAGGAGAGTGCTGGCTAGCCTGGGCAAGGAGAGTGCTGGCTAGCCAGGGCAAGGAGAGTGCTGGCTAGCCAGGGCAAGGAGAGTGCTGGCTAGCCAGGGCAAGGAGAGTGCTAGCTAGCCAGGGCAAGGAGAGTGCTGGCTAGCCAGGGCAAGGAGAGTGCTGGCTAGCCAGGGCAAGGAGAGTGCTGGCTAGCCAGGGCAAGGAGAGTGCTGGCTATCCAGGGCAAGGAGAGTGCTGGCTAGCCAGGGCAAAGAGAGTGCTGGCTAGCCAGGGCAAGGAGAGTGCTGGCTAGCCAGGGCAAGGAGAGTGCTGGCTAGCCAGGGCAAGGAGAGTGCTGGCTAGCCAGGGCAAGGAGAGTGCTGGCTAGCCAGGGCAAGGAGAGTGCTGGCTAGCCAGGGCAAGGAGAGTGCTGGCTAGCCAGGGCAAGGAGAGTGCTGGCTAGCCAGGGCAAGGAGAGTGCTGGCTAGCCAGGGCAAGGAGAGTGCTGGCTAGCCAGGGCAAGGAGAGTGCTGGCTAGCCAGGGCAAGGAGAGTGCTGGCTAGCCAGGGCAAGGAGAGTGCTGGCTAGCCAGGGCAAGGAGAGTGCTGGCTAGCCAGGGCAAGGATAGTGCTGGCTAGCCAGGGCAAGGAGAGTGCTGGCTAGCCAGGGCAAGGAGAGTGCTGGCTAGCCAGGGCAAGGAGAGTGCTGGCTAGCCAGGGCAAGGAGAGTGCTGGCTAGCCAGGGCAAGGAGAGTGCTGGCTAGCCAGGGCAAGGAGAGTGCTGGCTAGCCTGGGCAAGGAGAGTGCTGGCTAGCCAGGGCAAGGAGAGTGCTGGCTAGCCAGGGCAAGGAGAGTGCTGGCTAGCCAGGGCAAGGAGAGTGCTGGCTAGCCAGGGCAAGGAGAGTGCTGGCTAGCCTGGGCAAGGAGAGTGCTGGCTAGCCTGGGCAAGGAGAGTGCTGGCTAGCCTGGGCAAGGAGAGTGCTGGCTAGCCTGGGCAAGGAGAGTGCTGGCTAGCCTGGGCAAGGAGAGTGCTGGCTAGCCAGGGCAAGGAGAGTGCTGGCTAGCCAGGGCAAGGAGAGTGCTGGCTAGCCTGGGCAAGGAGAGTGCTGGCTAGCCTGGGCAAGGAGAGTGCTGGCTAGCCAGGGCAAGGAGAGTGCTGGCTAGCCTGGGCAAGGAGAGTGCTGGCTAGCCAGGGCAAGGAGAGTGCTGGCTAGCCTGGGCAAGGAGAGTGCTGGCTAGCCTGGGCAAGGAGAGTGCTGGCTAGCCTGGGCAAGGAGAGTGCTGGCTAGCCAGGGCAAGGAGAGTGCTGGCTAGCCTGGGCAAGGAGAGTGCTGGCTAGCCAGGGCAAGGAGAGTGCTGGCTAGCCTGGGCAAGGAGAGTGCTGGCTAGCCAGGGCAAGGAGAGTGCTGGCTAGCCTGGGCAAGGAGAGTGCTGGCTAGCCTGGGCAAGGAGAGTGCTGGCTAGCCTGGGCAAGGAGAGTGCTGGCTAGCCTGGGCAAGGAGAGTGCTGGCTAGCCTGGGCAAGGAGAGTGCTGGCTAGCCTGGGTAAGGAGAGTGCTGGCTAGCCAGGGCAAGGAGAGTGCTGGCTAGCCTGGGCAAGGAGAGTGCTGGCTAGCCTGGGCAAGGAGAGTGCTGGCTAGCCTGGGCAAGGAGAGTGCTGGCTAGCCTGGGCAAGGAGAGTGCTGGCTAGCCTGGGCAAGGAGAGTGCTGGCTAGCCTGGGCAAGGAGAGTGCTGGCTAGCCTGGGCAAGGAGAGTGCTGGCTAGCCTGGGCAAGGAGAGTGCTGGCTAGCCTGGGCAAGGAGAGTGCTGGCTAGCCTGGGCAAGGAGAGTGCTGGCTAGCCAGGGCAAGGAGAGTGCTGGCTAGCCAGGGCAAGGAGAGTGCTGGCTAGCCTGGGCAAGGAGAGTGCTGGCTAGCCTGGGCAAGGAGAGTGCTGGCTAGCCAGGGCAAGGAGAGTGCTGGCTAGCCTGGGCAAGGAGAGTGCTGGCTAGCCAGGGCAAGGAGAGTGCTGGCTAGCCTGGGCAAGGAGAGTGCTGGCTAGCCTGGGCAAGGAGAGTGCTGGCTAGCCTGGGCAAGGAGAGTGCTGGCTAGCCTGGGCAAGGAGAGTGCTGGCTAGCCTGGGCAAGGAGAGTGCTGGCTAGCCTGGACAAGGAGAGTGCTGGCTAGCCTGGGCAAGGAGAGTGCTGGCTAGCCTGGGCAAGGAGAGTGCTGGCTAGCCTGGGCAAGGAGAGTGCTGGCTAGCCTGGGCAAGGAGAGTGCTGGCTAGCCAGGGCAAGGAGAGTGCTGGCCAGCCTGGGCAAGGAGAGTGCTGGCTAGCCAGGGCAAGGAGAGTGCTGGCTAGCCAGGGAAAGGAGAGTGCTGGCTAGCCAGGGCAAGGAGAGTGCTGGCTAGCCAGGGCAAGGAGAGTGCTGGCTAGCCAGGGCAAGGAGAGTGCTGGCTAGCCTGGCTTCAACCTTAAATTTGGACCAGTTTTAATTTTCGGTTTATGGGTTCATGTTTTCGTTTCAGCTGGGATACTGTGATTTATTCTGCCAAAGGAAGCTATTTTGTTTTGAGTCTGTGTTTCATATAAATATTTATGTCGTGCATTATACTAACTAAAATTGTGTAATTTAAAGCTTAGCTTTAAGGCTCGTATACAATGCATCAAAGAATTAATACTTTACGTGGTAATAAAGCAAGCAATAATGCAAGTATATACGTGCTAATAATACATCATGTTTCTGGTGTCAAGCAATCTTGGTGTATAAGTACACATACACACGCATGTCTTACACCTCTGAGAGGATAATTATGAGATGATAGGTTCAGCGTCTAATACGCCATCGTCAAGACAAGCAAATCATCATTTGTCCAATCTTCGTAAAATTTTTTAGTAAGACCAGATTCATATTTTTCGTTAAAATTTTAGTAAGACTAGATTCATAATTTTCCTGTAACCGAGATTTCTGTTATGTTTGAGTGACTAAAGAAGACAGTGGATGGAGACAATATTTACATATAAGACACTCAGAATACGCAATAAAAGCAATTATAAACTGCCGAGACATCTGTGGTTGCACATTTGTGGTGTAGCTACGGGAAATTATCGAATTTATGCTATTACAGAATCTATCAAGGTGATTTCATCAATAATAAGAAAAATCAAATCCAATTTATTTGAATTAATCCATTCCAAAGTGTGAGTAATAGTTGATGTTTAAGTACAATGATCGTCGACCAGTTATTACTCTAGTATATACCGCTCGTAAATTGTATTATATAAGTGAAATAAATTATATTATAACATGAGTACAGGCAATGTACTGGAGTTGGGAAGTACAGTGCCTGACTGTTGAAGGACGGCTGGAGATGTATTGTAGTCTTTGAACTTTGGTATCAACACGCCTCTGGCAGGACAGTGACGGAGTGAGTGATGATGAAAGTGTTTCTTCTTTTTTCGGGTCAGTCTGCCTCGGTGGGAAGTGGCCGAAGCGTTAAAAAAAATAATATATAACAACGTTGGATGTTATCATGATGAGTAATGTTCATATATGTACTCTTGTTCGCGTTCTGATAATGTTTTAGTTCAAATGGGTTCTCTGAATCACACAAGATCGATGGACTGACTATATTGACTCCATGCTGAGTGAATGATTACCTAAATCTCCCTCTTGTCGTCACTTTTCTTCTTCGTATTGGACTGATGAAGCCACTGTGTGGCGAAATGTTTCCACAATAAAGATACCCAAGTGTTGCCCACGAGTCTAATTTATCAGCTTTCAAAGCTGAGAAACTTGTTGAACACTTGACGTACATTGACGAGACAAGTATTTCTGGTTTCTTGACCGATTATTCACGGAAATGTTGAGTACAGTTCAAAACTTTTCTTGTAATGAACAGTGATGATACAAATGATGAATGGACCATACCACGGGCGGGATTGAACCCGCGGTCAGAGAGTCTCAAAACTCCAGACCGTCGCGTTAGCCACTGGACCAGCTAGCCACAATAAGATTCGTCCAACTAGGTATATTTCTACACCATAGGAAGGTTAGTATAGGCACCACTGTGACCACAAATGCATTTGTGGTCACAGTGGTGCCTATGGTGTAGAAATATACCTAGTTGGACGAATCTTATTGTGGCTAGCTGGTCCAGTGGCTAACGCGACTGTCTGGAGTTTTGAGATGAATGGACCGACGTTTTAAAGGGCGTTGTTTATAATTTACGTTGAAATTGATGGAAACAGTATATGAAGGTCAGATATGATGTATTTATAAAATACTACTGGAAGAACATCTGTGTGAGAGAACCATAAGAAGGTATCAAACACTCCATAATATTATACATTATACTATATCATGTTATATTACGGTATTTTAAGTATTGTTTTGTAGGATGATATAGTTAACAGTTCCATACTAAGCTCATAGTAAACTGTCTGGGTTACATCCTAATACATACACACTACATAATATACATTACATACATAAAATTAGACTGTAAAAATAAAAGATTATATACGCAGGGAGAGTGTATTTGATCTCTCGATTAATGTATACGTCGCTGTGTATCTATGTATATGCACTGAGAATTTTCTTCAGTCCCTATTTAAGGGATTAAAGTAGTGAGTAATGTTGAAGAAGTTCCACCGTAGCCTTAACTATCCTAGTCTTGGTCATAATATTTACACAAAAAAAAAAACAGCTGAAGATCATTTACTAAAATTATAGTTATGATTCCCCACTTTCCCCACTTATAAAAAAAACTGAAGTTAAATGAACATTTGAATTAAATCTTTCTTGTTTTAAAAATATTGATTTTATCAAGGTTAATCAGTTTAAAGTGTTACATTACTTAGCAATAAGACTATAAACGTATTACATTACTTATTTTATTATATTACGTTGTAATATAATACCAGAAATTAGCCAGTGTAGAATGAGAATATATTAAACAAATGATGCAATAATAATGGAAAATATGTCAAGAAAATAATGTTAATTCACACTTGATTATCATGAGTGAGGTGAGGAGATGAGTCCCAGCCAGAGACTGACCTCACCCACTCACTTGTTAACTCACTTACCTTGTATTATTATAGTTAATTTTAGAACAATCTCAGTGTAATGTGTAACTGATGAATGAGTTCATTCGTCTTGTTAGTTCTCGTTAATTTGTTCTCGTCTCCACTTAAATAAATATTCTGGATAAAAGTAGTTTATTTATATTTGTTTTTATCCTTGTGTTGACTGCACCAGCTGTAGTGTTGTTGCTTTTATCCTTGTGTTGGCTGCACCAGCTGTAGTGTTGTTGCTTTTATCCTTGTGTTGCCTGCACCAGCTGTAGTGTTGTTGCTTTTATCCTTGTGTTGCCTGCACCAGCTGTAGTGTTGTTGCTTTTATCCTTGTGTTGACTGCACCAGCTGTAGTGTTGTTGCTTTTATCCTTGTGTTGGCTGCACCAGCTGTAGTGTTGTTGCATCCAGCTGTAGTGTTGTTGCTTTTATCCTTGTGTTGACTGCACCAGCTGTAGTGTTGTTGCTTTTATCCTTGTGTTGGCTGCACCAGCTGTAGTGTTGTTGCTTTTATCCTTGTGTTGACTGCGCCAGCTGTAGTGTTGTTGCTTTTATCCTTGTGTTGACTGCACCAGCTGTAGTGTTGTTGCTTTTATCCTTGTGTTGGCTGCACCAGCTGTAGTGTTGTTGCTTTTATCCTTGTGTTGGCTGCACCAGCTGTAGTGTTGTTGCTTTTATCCTTGTGTTGCCTGCACCAGCTGTAGTGTTGTTGCTTTTATCCTTGTGTTGCCTGCACCAGCTGTAGTGTTGTTGCTTTTATCCTTGTGTTGCCTGCACCAGCTGTAGTGTTGTTGCTTTTATCCTTGTGTTGCCTGCACCAGCTGTAGTGTTGTTGCTTTTATCCTTGTGTTGGCTGCTGCACCAGCTGTAGTGTTGTTGCTTTTATCCTTGTGTTGACTGCACCAGCTGTAGTGTTGTTGCTTTTATCCTTGTGTTGGCTGCACCAGCTGTAGTGTTGTTGCTTTTATCCTTGTGTTGACTGCACCAGCTGTAGTGTTGTTGCTTTTATCCTTGTGTTGGCTGCACCAGCTGTAGTGTTGTTGCTTTTATCCTTGTGTTGGCTGCACCAGCTGTAGTGTTGTTGCTTTTATCCTTGTGTTGGCTGCACCAGCTGTAGTGTTGTTGCTTTTATCCTTGTGTTGACTGCACCAGCTGTAGTGTTGTTGCTTTTATCCTTGTGTTGCCTGCACCAGCTGTAGTGTTGTTGCTTTTATCCTTGTGTTGACTGCACCAGCTGTAGTGTTGTTGCTTTTATCCTTGTGTTGACTGCACCAGCTGTAGTGTTGTTGCTTTTATCCTTGTGTTGACTGCACCAGCTGTAGTGTTGTTGCTTTTATCCTTGTGTTGCCTGCACCAGCTGTAGTGTTGTTGCTTTTATCCTTGTGTTGGCTGCACCAGCTGTAGTGTTGTTGCTTTTATCCTTGTGTTGCCTGCACCAGCTGTAGTGTTGTTGCTTTTATCCTTGTGTTGACTGCACCAGCTGTAGTGTTGTTGCTTTTATCCTTGTGTTGGCTGCACCAGCTGTAGTGTTGTTGCTTTTATCCTTGTGTTGGCTGCACCAGCTGTAGTGTTGTTGCTTTTATCCTTGTGTTGACTGCACCAGCTGTAGTGTTGTTGCTTTTATCCTTGTAGTGTTGTTGCTTTTATCCTTGTGTTGCCTGCACCAGCTGTAGTGTTGTTGCTTTTATCCTTGTGTTGCCTGCACCAGCTGTAGTGTTGTTGCTTTTATCCTTGTGTTGACTGCACCAGCTGTAGTGTTGTTGCTTTTATCCTTGTGTTGACTGCACCAGCTGTAGTGTTGTTGCTTTTATCCTTGTGTTGCCTGCACCAGCTGTAGTGTTGTTGCTTTTATCCTTGTGTTGACTGCACCAGCTGTAGTGTTGTTGCTTTTATCCTTGTGTTGACTGCACCAGCTGTAGTGTTGTTGCTTTTATCCTTGTGTTGACTGCACCAGCTGTAGTGTTGTTGCTTTTATCCTTGTGTTGACTGTAGTGTTGTTGCTTTTATCCTTGTGTTGGCTGCAGCTGTAGTGTTGTTGCTTTTATCCTTGTGTTGACTGCACCAGCTGTAGTGTTGTTGCTTTTATCCTTGTGTTGACTGCGCCAGCTGTAGTGTTGTTGCTTTTATCCTTGTGTTGACTGCACCAGCTGTAGTGTTGTTGCTTTTATCCTTGTGTTGACTGCACCAGCTGTAGTGTTGTTGCTTTTATCCTTGTGTTGACTGCGCCAGCTGTAGTGTTGTTGCTTTTATCCTTGTGTTGACTGCACCAGCTGTAGTGTTGTCACTGTTGTTGGTTCAGTGATGTCTGTTGTCACTGTTGTTGGTTCAGTGATGTCTGTTGTCACTGTTATTGTGTTGACTGCGCCAGCTGTAGTGTTGTCACTGTTGTTGGTTCAGTGATGTCTGTTGTCACTGTTGTTGGTTCAGTGATGTCTGTTGTCACTGTTATTGTGTTGACTGCGCCAGCTGTAGTGTTGTCACTGTTGTTGGTTCAGTGATATCTGTTGTCACTGTTGTTGTGTTGACTGCGCCAGCTGTAGTGTTGTCACTGTTGTTGTGTTGACTGCGCCAGCTGTAGTGTTGTCACTGTTGTTGGTTCAGTGAAGTCTGTTGTCACTGTTGTGTTGACTGCACCAGCTGTAGTGTTGTCACTGTTGTTGTTGGTTCAGTGATGTCTGTTGTCACTGTTGCTGTGTTTGTTCAGTGACGTATATAGGCAGTGTTGTTGTGTTTGTTCAGTGACGTATATTATCACTGTTGTTGTGTTTGTTCAGTGACGTATGTTGGCACTGTTGTTGTGTTGGTTCAGTGACGTATATTATCACTGTTGTTGTGTTTGTTCAGTGACGTATGTTGGCACTGTTGTTGTGTTGGTTCAGTGACGTATATTATCACTGTTGTTATGTTGGTTCAGTGATGCTTGTTATCACTGTTGTTGTGTTGGTTCAGTGACGTATGTTATCACTTTTGTCACTGTTGTTATGTTGGTTCAGGGATGCTTGTTATCACTGTTGTTGTGTTGCTTCAGTGACGTATATTATCACTGTTGTTGTGTTGGTTCAGTGACTTATGTAATCACTGTTGTTGTGTTGGTTCAGTGACTTATGTTATCACTGTTGTTGTGTTGGTTTAGTGACGTATATGATCACTGTTGTTGTGTTGGTTCAGTGACATATATGATCACTGTTGTTGTGTTGGTTCAGTGACGTATGTTATCACTGTTGTTGTGTTGGTTCAGTGACGTATATTATCACTGTTGTTGTGTTGGTTCAGTGACGTATGTTATCACTGTTGTTGTGTTGGTTCAGTGACGTATGTTATCACTGTTGTTGTGTTGGTTCAGTGACGTATGTTATCACTGTTGTTGTGTTGGTTCAGTGACGTATATTATCACTGTTGTTGTGTTGGTTCAGTGACGTATGTTATCACTGTTGTTGTGTTGGTTCAGTGACGTATATTATCACTGTTGTTGTGTTGGTTCAGTGACATATATGATCACTGTTGTTGTGTTGGTTCAGTGACGTATGTTATCACTGTTGTTGTGTTGGTTCAGTGACGTATATTATCACTGTTGTTGTGTTGGTTCAGTGACATATATGATCACTGTTGTTGTGTTGGTTCAGTGACGTATGTTATCACTGTTATGTTGGTTCAGTGATGCTTGTTATCACTGTTGTTGTGTTGGTTCAGTGACGTATATTATCACTGTTGTTGTGTTGGTTCAGTGACGTATGTTATCACTGTTGTTGTGTTGGTTCAGTGACGTATATTATCACTGTTGTTGTGTTGGTTCAGTGACATATATGATCACTGTTGTTGTGTTGGTTCAGTGACGTATATTATCACTGTTGTTGTGTTGGTTCAGTGACATATATGATCACTGTTGTTGTGTTGGTTCAGTGACGTATATTATCACTGTTGTTGTGTTGGTTCAGTGACATATATGATCACTGTTGTTGTGTTGGTTCAGTGACGTATATTATCACTGTTGTTGTGTTGGTTCAGTGACGTATATTATCACTGTTGTTATGTTGGTTCAGTGACGTATATTATCACTGTTGTTGTGTTGGTTCAGTGACGTATATTATCACTGTTGTTGTGTTGGTTCAGTGACGTATGTTATCACTGTTATGTTGGTTCAGTGATGCTTGTTATCACTGTTGTTGTGTTGGTTCAGTGACGTATATTATCACTGTTGTTATGTTGGTTCAGTGACGTATGTTATCACTGTTATGTTGGTTCAGTGATGCTTGTTATCACTGTTGTTGTGTTGGTTCAGTGACGTTTATTATCACTGTTGTTATGTTGGTTCAGTGACATATATGATCACTGTTGTCACTCACAACAATCCTTCCCGTCACCAGCTGACTGAACATGTTTGAAACACGTTAACCACAAACGTTAGTGACTTAATATTCATTCTAATATAGTGAAAACAACTTGTTGAATATCAAGGGAATTTTATAACGTTTCTCTGAAACCATATCAATTAAATATTTACGTTAATTGGGCTTTAATTAAAGGGAGGGGGTTGCAATCCCGCTTTAATTAAAGGGGGCGGCAACCCCGGTTGTTATAACATTTCTTTTGAGGTATTTTTATTACCACTAATTTATTTTAGTTAGTGATAATAATGTTAGTTCCAATGGTCCATGAATGGCTTCTGTTACATACAACGGTATTTTTTTTGTTATTTATGTCTTATGATGTTGTTAATGTTCTTGTTTGATTTCATGTTATTAAATTATAGTTTTCTAAGGTATTATATTATTTTATTACTTTGCTATATTTCTTTATTTTTATTATTATTTTATTATTCTTACTACTACTATTATTACTACTACTATTTTTTATTATTAACGCACTGGCCGATTCCCACCAAGGCAGGGTGGCCCGAAAAAGAAAAACTTTCACCATCATTCACTCCATCACTGTCTTGCCAGAAGGGTGCTTTACACTACAGTTTTTAAACTGCAACATTAACACCCCTCCTACTACTAATATTAATATTATTATTATGTGTGTGTATTACAACCCAGGAACAATAAGGTCTGTTATCCTGGGAGTAAACGGGAACAAGGAGCAGAACAAACACAACTGAAAGACTTCGAATTATATTTTCCTTCACCAAGTGCGATTATAAGTATTTACAAGTATGTACACTATATATAGTTGGAAATATATGTGTACCACACGGTAAATCAAGAGGCAAAGACACAGCCTGGAGACAGAATGGACAACCGTGTTCAACCAGCTCTACAATGGAAATGACAAGGGTGGAAACGTGAGTGGTGACCATGCCACCTCTACAATTGCCAGACCCACCTTCTCATTGGCTGAACCTAGGTACTGATCTGACGATGGGGCCCATCGTCCGACCCTTAGCACCCGGTTTGCTGGTTGTGGAGGTAGCCTTTTAATGAGGGTGTGTACATGCGCCGAATAATGGGTATATACTCTATGCATGCCACAGTGTGTGTGTGTGTGCTGGCGTGGACTACATCATCAAGTAACAACAAAGACGGCTCCAAGTTAATCTCGTTTCTGTGTATCATTGACATGATAACAGAGTTACCAAGATCAGTGCTGGAACTGTGGTTGTATATACCAGTATATCCAGACATAATGTAACATACTTGGACAGCACAAATAAGAACACTTATATATGTCTGTAAATATGTGATATTGACATTTATCCACACATTGTATATATGTCAAATGTTCATGCTTTGTATGTATGAGAGATGTTTCTGTGATTGCATCTGAATGGCAGGGGGTGGTGGTGGTGCAGGTGGTGGTGGTGAAGGTGGTGGTGGTGCAGGTGGTGGTAGTGCAGGTGGTGGTGGTGCAGGTGGTGGTGGTGCAGGTGGTGGTGGTGCAGGTGGTGGTGGTGCAGGTGGTGGTGGTGCAGGTTTGTGGTGCAGGTGGTGGTGGTGGTGGTGGCGGCGGTGCAGGTGGTGGTGGTGCAGGTGGTAGTGCAGGTGGCGGTGGTGCAGGTGGTGGTAGTGCAGGTGGCGGTGGTGCAGGTGGCGGTGGTGCAAGTGGTGATGATGCAGGTGATGGTGGTGCAGATGATGGTGGTGCAAGTGGTGGTGATGCAGGTGGTGGTGGTGCAGGTTTGGTGGTACAGGTGGTGGTGGTGCAGGTGGTGGTGGTGCAGGTGGTGGTGGTGCAGGTGGTGGTGGTACAGGTGGTGGTGGTGCAGGTGGTAGGTGGTGGTGGTGCAGGTGGTGGTGGTGCAGGTGGTGGTGGTGCAGGTGGTGGTGGTGCAGGTGGTGGTGGTGCAGGTGGTGGTGGTGCAGGTGGTGGTGGTGCAGGTGGTGGTGGAGCTGGTGGTCGTGGTGTGGGTGGTGGTGATGGTGGTGGTGGTGATGGTGGTGGTGGTGCAGGTGGTGGTGGTGCAGGTGGTGGTGGTGCAGGTGGTGGTGGTGCAGGTGGTGGTGGTGCAGGTGGTGGTGGTACAGGTGGTGGTGGTGCAGGTGGTGGTGGTGCAGGTGGTGGTGGTGCAGGTGGTGGTGGTGCAGGTGGTGGTGGTACAGGTGGTGGTGGTGCAGGTGGTGGTGGTGCAGAAGTGGTGGTGGTAGGTGGTGGTGGTGCAGGTGGTGGTGGTAGGTGCAGCTGGTGGTGGTGCAGGTGGTGGTGGTACAGGTGGTGGTGGTGCAGGTGGTGGTGGTGCAGGTGGTGGTGGTGCAGAAGGTGATGGGGTGTAGGTAGTGATGGTGGTGGTGGGGGTGGAGGAAGTGATGGTGGTGGAAGTGGTGGTGGGGGTGGTGGTGGGGGTGGTGGTGACTGTGGAAGTGGTGGTGGGGTGGTGGTGGTGGGATGGTGGTGGTGGTGGGGGTTGTGGTGGGGCGGTGAAGGTGGTGGTGGTGGTGGGGAGTGGTGGTGGTTGTGTGGTGGTGGGGGTGGTGGTGGTGGTGGGGGTGGTGATGATGATGTTTCGGTCCGACTTGGACCATTTACAAGTCACAGTAACACACGAAGGTAAGGGGGCCACATAATAACACATAATATGGCAACTGTGCACCTCCACACTTACATTTCAACCTCCAACGTGATTGATTTATCAATTTTTTTTTTTTTTGAAGGTTTGAAGGTCTGAAGGAACGCCACAGTGAGAGTGATAAGTTATTGAAGCCATTCCAGGATGATGGAAATATATTTACCCATTCTGACAGCAGGGTGCGTACCTATACTAATTGCTCCTGGAATCTCGCCCTAGGTGCCCTACACCGGCCACTGAAAAATCTGAAGTCGATCCGGCGACGTCCTCTTGTGTTACGAGCGAAATAAAAATTGAAAATTTGGAGGAAAAAAAAATCTGGCAACCACATAATGGTTTCCCTTTGGAACCCTAATTAATAGCTCACCATGGAAGCTAAAGCTTCCAGAGCAGCTAGCTGAGGGTTCCTGCGTCGCGGAGAACCGGTGAATCTCCAGCAAGCTCCACAGTTTCCCGCAGCATGATGAAAATCTTCACAGACTTCTGGAAAACTTCCCAGCACACCGCTGCCATGTTGTGTCCTGCGTACGTCACAGCTCTCAGGAGCTGCATGACATCACAGCTCTGAAGAGCTGCATGACGTCACAGCTCTGAGGAGCTCCATGACATCACAACTCTGAGGACCTGCATGAGGTCACAACTCTGAGGAGCTCCATGACATCACAGCTCTGAGGAGCTGCATGACATCACAGCTCAGAGGACCTGCATGACGTCACAACTCTGAGGAGCTCCATGACATCACAGTTCTGAGGAGCTCCATGACATCACAGCTCTGAGGAGCTCCATGACATCACAGCTCTGAGGAGCTCCATGACATCAAAGCTCTGAGGAGCTCCATGACATCATAACTCTGAGGAGCTGCATGACATCACAGCTCTGAGGAGCTCCATGACATCACAACTCTGAGGAGCTCCATGACATCACAACTCTGAGGAGCTCCATGACGTCACAACTCTGAGGAGCTCCATGAGGACATCATAACTCTGAGTCACAGAGCTCCATGACATCACAGCTCTGAGGAGCTCCATGACGTCACAGCTCTGAGGAGCTCCATGACATCACAGCTCTGAGGAGCTCCATGACATCACAGCTCTGAGGAGCTCCATGACATCAAAGCTCTGAGGAGCTCCATGACATCATAACTCTGAGGAGCTGCATGACATCACAGCTCTGAGGAGCTCCATGACATCACAGCTCTGAGGAGCTCCATGACATCACAGCTCTGAGGAGCTCCATGACATCACAGCTCTGAGGAGCTCCATGACATCAAAGCTCTGAGGAGCTCCATGACATCATAACTCTGAGGAGCTGCATGACATCACAGCTCTGAGGAGCTCCATGACATCACAGCTCTGAGGAGCTCCATGACATCACAGCTCTGAGGAGCTCCATGACATCACAGCTCTGAGGAGCTCCATGACATCATAACTCTGAGGAGCTCCATGACATCATAACTCTGAGGAGCTCCATGACATCACAGCTCTGAGGAGCTCCATGACATCAAAGCTCTGAGGAGCTCCATGACATCATAACTCTGAGGAGCTGCATGACATCACAGCTCTGAGGAGCTCCATGACATCACAGCTCTGAGGAGCTCCATGACATCACAGCTCTGAGGAGCTCCATGACATCACAGCTCTGAGGAGCTCCATGACATCATAACTCTGAGGAGCTCCATGACATCATAACTCTGAGGAGCTCCATGACATCATAACTCTGAGGAGCTGCATGACATCACAGCTCTGAGGAGCTCCATGACATCACAGCTCTGAGGAGCTCCATGACATCACAGCTCTGAGGAGCTCCATGACATCACAGCTCTGAGGAGCTCCATGACATCAAAGCTCTGAGGAGCTCCATGACATCATAACTCTGAGGAGCTGCATGACATCACAGCTCTGAGGAGCTCCATGACATCACAGCTCTGAGGAGCTCCATGACATCACAGCTCTGAGGAGCTCCATGACATCACAGCTCTGAGGAGCTCCATGACATCACAGCTCTGAGGAGCTCCATGACATCAAAGCTCTGAGGAGCTCCATGACATCATAACTCTGAGGAGCTGCATGACGTCACAACTCTGAGGACCTGCATGACGTCACAACTCTGAGGAGCTCCATGACATCATAACTCTGAGGAGCTCCATGACATCACAGCTCTGAGGAGCTCCATGACATCACAGCTCTGAGGAGCTCCATGACATCATAACTCTGAGGAGCTCCATGACATCACAGCTCTGAGGAGCTCCATGACATCATAACTCTGAGGAGCTGCATGACATCACAGCTCTGAAGAGCTGCATGACGTCACAGCTCTGAGGAGCTCCATGACATCATAACTCTGAGGAGCTGCATGACGTCACAACTCTGAGGACCTGCATGACGTCACAGCTCTGATGAGCTCCATGACATCACAGCTCTGAGGAGCTCCATGACATCACAGCTCTGAGGAGCTCCATGACATCACAGCTCTGAGGAGCTCCATGGCGTCACAACTCTGAGGAGCTCCATGACGTCACAACTCTGAGGAGCTCCATGACGTCACAGCTCTGAGGAGCTCCATGGCGTCACAACTCTGAGGAGCTCCATGACGTCACAACTCTGAGGAGCTCCATGACGTCACAGCTCTGAGGAGCTCCATGGCGTCACAACTCTGAGGAGCTCCATGACGTCACAACTCTGAGGAGCTCCATGACGTCACAACTCTGAGGAGCTCCATAACGTCACAACTCTGAAAAGCTGCATGACGTCACAACTCTGAGGAGTTGCTTGACGTCACAACTCTGAGGAGCTCCATGACGTCACAACTCTGAGGAGCTCCATAACGTCACAACTCTGAAAAGCTGCATGACGTCACAACTCTGAGGAGTTGCATGACGTCACAACTCTGAGGAGCTCCATGACGTCACAACTCTGAGGAGCTCCATGACTTCACAACTCTGAGGAGCTGCATGACGTCACAACTCTGAGGAGCTGCATGACGTCACAGCTCTGAGGACCTGCATGACGTCACAACTCTGAGGAGCTGCATGACGTCACAACTCTGAGGAGCTGCATGACGTCACAACTCTGAGGAGCTGCATGACGTCACAACTCTGAGGAGGTGCATGACGTCTTCACAATTTAAGTCCTGGTCAACATAATTGTGTATTTGTTATGTATCTCTCAAACTTTTAGCACATTGTAATGTGTATTTTATACAAGACACATAAGTGTATCTTTAAAACTCGTGGACACATAAGTGTATCTTTAAAACTCGTGGACACATAAGTGTATCTTTAAAACTCGTGGACACATAAGTGTATCTTTAAAACTCGTGGACACATAAGTGTATCTTTAAAACTCGTGGACACATAAGTGTATCTTTAAAACTCGTGGACACATAAGTGTATCTTTAAAACTCGTGGACACATAAGTGTATCTTTAAAACTCGTGGACACATAAGTGTACCTTTAAAACTCGTGGACACATAAGTGTATCTTTAAAACTCGTGGACACATAAGTGTATCTTTAAAACTCGTGGACACATAAGTGTATCTTTAAAACTCGTGGACACATAAGTGTATCTTTAAAACTCGTGGACACATAAGTGTATCTTTAAAACTCGTGGACACATAAGTGTATCTTTAAAACTCGTGGACACATAAGTGTATCTTTAAAACTCGTGGACACATAAGTGTACCTTTAAAACTCGTGGACACATAAGTGCATCTTTAAAACTCGTGGACACATAAGTGTATCTTTAAAACTCGTGGACACATAAGTGTATCTTTAAAACTCGTGGACACATAAGTGTACCTTTAAAACTCGTGGACACATAAGTGTATCTTTAAAACTCGTGGACACATAAGTGTACCTTTAAAACTCGTGGACACATAAGTGTACCTTCAAAACTCGTGGACACATAAGTGTAGCTTTAAAACTCGTGGACACATAAGTGTATCTTTAAAACTTGGACACATAAAACTCGTGGACACATAAGTGTATCTTTAAAACTCGTGGACACATAAGTGTACCTTTAAAACTCGTGGACACATAAGTGTACCTTCAAAACTCGTGGACACATAAGTGTACCTTTAAAACTCGTGGACACATAAGTGTATCTTTAAAACTCGTGGACACATAAGTGTATCTTTAAAACTCGTGGACACATAAGTGTACTTTTAAAACTCGTGGACACATAAGTGTATCTTTAAAACTCGTGGACACATAAGTGTACCTTTAAAACTCGTGGACACATAAGTGTACCTTCAAAACTCGTGGACACATAAGTGTATCTTTAAAACTCGTGGACACGTAAGTGTACCTTTTAAACTTGTGGACACATAAGTGTATCTTTAAAACTCGTGGACCATTTTGCAGATAAAAGTATCCAGATGCTTACGTACGTGTAAATATATATATATATATATATATATATATATATATATATATATATATATATATATATATATATATATATATATATATATATATATATATATATATATATATATATATATATATATATATATATTTATATATATATATATATATATATATATATATATATATATATATATATATATATATATATATATATATATATATATATATATATATATATATATACATACATACATACATACATACATACCGGCAAGAAATTAAAAATCGACACTGCAATAATTTAATTAGACCATAACTAATACAACCTACCGTAATTACGGCTATGTTAAATTTAGACAATATTTCATACGTTTAATTTAATGCTAAATTAGTGAAATACAAACTGATTTTAGCAACTATACAAAATTCTAATTTTACGAGGTAAGAGAATTTGGCCTTTGTACGTTAAGCAAATATGTTGTGTTAACATGTTGATGTGTCTGAGTAAACTACTTCACCGTCGTAGCTCCCACCTACACTACTGTACGAGGCTGTCATCTACACTACTGTACGAGGCTGTTATCTACACTAGTGTACGAGGCTGTCATCTACACTACTGTACGAGACTGTCACCTACCCTAGTGTACGAGGCTGTCACCTACACTACTGTACGAGGCTGTCATCTACACTACTGTACGAGGCTGTCATCTACACTACTGTACGAGGCTGTCACCTACCCTAGTGTACGAGGCTGTCACTTACACTACTGTACGAGGCTGTCATCTACACTACTGTACGAGGCTGTCATCTACACTACTGTACGAGGCTGTCACCTACACTACTGTACGAGGCTGTCTTCTACACTACTGTACGAGGCTGTCATCTACACTACTGTACGAGGCTGTCATCTACACTACTGTACGAGGCTGTCATCTACACTACTGTACGAGGCTGTCATCTACACTACTGTACGAGGCAGTCACCTACCCTAGTGTACGAAGCTGTCATCTACACTACTGTACGAGGCTGTCATCTACACTACTGTACGAGGCTGTCTTTTACACTACTGTACGAGGCTGTCATCTACACTAGTGTACGAGGCTGTCATCTACACTAGTGTACGAGGCTGTCATCTACACTACTGTACGAGGCTGTCTTTTACACTACTGTACGAGGCTGTCTTTTACACTACTGTACGAGGCTGTCATCTACACTAGTGTACGAGGCTGTCATCTACACTACTGTACGAGGCTGTCATCTACACTACTGTACGAGGCAGTCATCTACACTAGTGTACGAGGCTGTCATCTACACTACTGTACGAGGCTGTCATCTACACTAGTGTACGAGGCTGTCATCTACACTACTGTACGAGGCTGTCATCTACACTACTGTACGAGGCTGTCTTCTACACTAGTGTACGAGGCTGTCTTCTACACTAGTGTACGAGGCTGTCATCTACACTACTGTACGAGGCTGTCATCTACACTACTGTACGAGGCTGTCTTCTACACTAGTGTACGAGGCTGTCTTCTACACTAGTGTACGAGGCTGTCATCTACACTACTGTACGAGGCTGTCATCTACACTACTGTACGAGGCTGTCTTCTACACTACTGTACGAGGCTGTCATCTACACTAGTGTACGAGGCTGTCATCTACACTACTGTACGAGGCTGTCTTCTACACTACTGTACGAGGCTGTCTTCTACACTACTGTACGAGGCTGTCTTCTAAACTACTGTACGAGGCTGTCTTCTACACTAGTGTACGAGGCTGTCTTCTACACTAGTGTACGAGGCTGTCATCTACACTAGTGTACGAGGCAGTCATCTACACTAGTGTACGAGGCTGTCATCTACACTAGTGTACGAGGCTGTCATCTACACTAGTGTACGAGGCTGTCACCTACACTAGTGTACGAGACTGTCATCTACACTAGTGTACGAGGCTGTCATCTGCACTAGTGTACTAGGCCGTCATCTACACTAATGTACAAGGCTGTCACCTACACTGGTATATGAGGCTGTCATCTACACTAGTGTACGAGGCTGTCACCTACACTGGTATATGAGGCTGTCATCTACACTAGTGTACGAGGCTGTCATCTGCACTTGTGTACGAGGCTGTCATCTACACTAATGTACGAAGCTGTCATTTACACTAATGTACAAGGCTGTCATCTACACTAATGTACGAAGGTGTCATCTACAATAGCGTAGAAGACTGTCAACTACACTAGTGTACAAGGCTGTCACCTACACTAGTGTAAAAGGCTGTCACCTACATTAGTGTTGAAGGCTGTCACCTACACTAGTGTGGAAGGTTGTCACTTACACTAATGTACAAACTGTCACCTACACTAATATGGAAGGCTGTCATCTGCACTAGTGTAGAAGGCTGTCACCTACACTAGTGTACAAGGCTGTCACCTACTCTAGTGTGGACGGGTGTCACCTACACTAGTGTACGAGGCTGTCACCTACACTAGTGTACAAGGCTGTTACCTACACTAGTGTACAAGGCTGTCATCTACACTAGTGTACGAGGCTGTCACCTACATTAGTGTACGAGGCTGTCATCTACACTAGTGTACGAGGCTGTAATCTACACTAGTGTACGAAGCTGTCATCTACACTAGCATACGAGGCTGTCATCTACACTAGTGTACGAGGCTGTCATCTACACTAGTGAACGAGGCTGTCATCTACACTAGTGTACGAGGCTGTCACCTACACTAGTGTACGAGGCTGTCATCTACACTAGTGTACGAGGCTGTCATCTACACTAGTGAACGAGGCTGTCATCTACACTAGTGTACGAGGCTGTCACCTACACTAGTACGTATCTACACTACTGTACGAGGCTGTCATGTAGGCTGTCACCTCTACACTACACTGTACGAGGCTGTCATCTACACTACTGTACGAGGCTGTCATCTACACTACTGTACGAGGCTGTCATTTACACTACATGTACGAGGCTGTCAACTACACTACTGTACGAGGCTGTCAACTACACTACTGTACGAGGCTGTCATCTACACTACTGTACGAGGCTGTCACCTACACTAGTGTTGACGAGGCTGTCACCTCTACACTAGTGTACGAGGCTGTCATCTACACTACTGTACGAGGCTGTCACCTACACTACTATGTACTAGGCTGTCAACTACACTAGTGTACGAGGCTGTCATCTACACTAGTGTACGAGGCTGTCATCTACACTACTGTGTGTACGAGGCTGTCACCTACACTAGTGTACGAGGCTGTCATCTACACTAGTGTACGAGGCTGTCATCTACACTAGTGTACGAGGCTGTCACCTACACTAGTGTACGAGGCTGTCATCTACACTAGTGTACGAGGCTGTCACCTACACTGGTATATGAGGCTGTCATCTACACTAATGTACGAGGCTGTCATCTGCACTTGTGTACGAGGCTGTCATCTACACTAATGTACGAAGCTGTCATTTACACTAATGTACAAGGCTGTCATCTACACTAGCGTAGAAGACTGTCAACTACACTAGTGTACAAGGCTGTCACCTACACTAGTGTAAAAGGCTGTCACCTACATTAGTGTTGAAGGCTGTCACCTACACTAGTGTGGAAGGTTGTCACTTACACTAATGTACAAGCTGTCACCTACACTAATATGGAAGGCTGTCATCTGCACTAGTGTAGAAGGCTGTCACCTACACTAGTGTACAAGGCTGTCACCTACTCTAGTGTGGACGGGTGTCACCTACACTAGTGTACGAGGCTGTCACCTACACTAGTGTACAAGGCTGTTACCTACACTAGTGTACAAGGCTGTCATCTACACTAGTGTACAAGGCTGTCACCTACACTAGTGTGGACGGGTGTCACCTACACTAGTGTACAAGGCTGTCACCTACACTAGTGTAAAGGCTGTTACCTACACTAGTGTACAAGGCTGTCACCTACACTAGTGTACAAGGCTGTCACCTACACTAGTGTACAAGGTTGTCACCTACACTAGTGTAAAAGGCTGTCACCTACACTAGTGTAGAAGACTGTCACGTACACTAGTGTAGTGGGTGTTAAGTGGAGAGAAAGTATTGTGTGTAGTGGGTGTTAGGTGGAGAGAAAGTATTGAGTGTAGTGGGTGTTAAATGAAGGAGAGAGTGTATTAAGTGTAGTGGGTGTTAAGTGAACGGGAGAAAGAGTATTGAGTGTAGTGGGTGTTAAGTGAAGGAGAGAGAGAGTATTGAGTGTAGTGGGTGTTAAGTGAAGAAGAGAGAGAGAGAGTATTAAGTGTAGTGGGTGTTAAGTGAAGAAGAGAGAGAGTACTGAGTGTAGTGGGTGTTAAGTGAAGGAAAGAGAGAGTATTGAGTGTAGTATGTGTTAAGTGAAGGAGAGAGAGAGTACTGAGTGTAGTGGGTGTTAAGTGAAGGAAAGAGAGAGTATTGAGTGTAGTGGGTGTTAAGTGAAGAAGAGAGAGAGTACTGAGTGTAGTGGGTGTTAAGTGAAGGAAAGAAAGAGTATTGAGTGTAATGGGTGTTAAGTGAAGAAGAGAGAGAGTATTGAGTGTAGTGGGTGTTAAGTGAAGAAGAGAGAGAGAGAGTATTAAGTGTAGTGGGTGTTAAGTGAAGAAGAGAGAGAGAGAGTATTAAGTGTAGTGGGTGTTAAGTGAAGGAGAGAGAGAGTATTGAGTGTAGTGTGTGTTAAGTGAAGGAGAGAGAGAGTATTGAGTGTAGTGGGTGTTAAGTGAAGGAGAGAGAGAGAGAGTATTAAGTGTAGTGGGTGTTAAGTGAAGGAGAGAGAGAGTGTTGAGTGTAGTGGGTGTTAAGTGAAGGAGAGAGAGAGTATTAAGTGTAGTGGGTGTTAAGTGAAGGAGAGAGAGAGTATTGAGTGTAGTGGGTGTTAAGTGAAGGAGAGAGAGAGTATTGAGTGTAGTGGGTGTTAAGTGAAGGAGAGAGAGAGTATTGAGTGTAGTGGGTGTTAAGTGAAGGAGAGAGAGAGAGAGTATTAAGTGTAGTGGGTGTTAAGTGAAGGAGAGAGAGAGTATTGAGTGTAGTGGGTGCTAAGTGAAGGAAAGAGAGAGTATTGAGTGTAGTGGGTGTTAAGTGAAGGAGAGAGAGAGTATTGAGTGTAGTGGGTGTTAAGTGAAGGAGAGAGTGAGTATTGAGTGTAGTGGGTGTTAAGTGAAGGAGAGAGAGAGAGAGTATTAAGTGTAGTGGGTGTTAAGTGAAGGAGAGAGAGAGAGAGTATTGAGTGTAGTGAGTGTTAAGTGAAGGAGAGAGAGAGAGAGTATTGAGTGTAGTGAGTGTTAAGTGAAGGAGAGAGAGAGAGAGAGAGAGAGAGAGAGTATTAAGTGTAGTGGGTGTTAAATGAAGAAGAGAGAGAGAGTATTGAGTGTAGTGGGTGTTAAGTGAAGGAGAGAGAGAGTATTGAGTGTAGTGGGTGTTAAGTGAAGGAGAGAGAGAGAGAGTATTGAGTGTAGTGAGTGTTAAGTGAAGGAGAGAGAGAGAGAGAGAGAGAGAGAGAGTATTAAGTGTAGTGGGTGTTAAATGAAGAAGAGAGAGAGAGTATTGAGTGTAGTGGGTGTTAAGTGAAGGAGAGAGAGAGAGAGTATTAAGTGTAGTGAGTGTTAAGTGAAGGAGAGAGAGAGAGAGAGAGAGAGTATTGAGTGTAGTGAGTGTTAAGTGAAGGAGAGAGAGAGAGAGTATTAAGTGTAGTGGGTGTTAAGTGAAGAAGAGAGAGAGAGAGTATTGAGTGTAGTGAGTGTTAAGTGAAGGAGAGAGAGAGTATTGAGTGTAGTGAGTGTTAAGTGAAGGAGAGAGAGAGTATTGAGTGTAGTGGGTGTTAAGTGAAGGAGAGAGAGAGTATTGAGTGTAGTGGGTGTTAAGTGAAGGAGAGAGAGAGTATTGAGTGTAGTGAGTGTTAAGTGAAGGAGAGAGAGAGTGTTGAGTGTAGTGGGTGTTAAGTGAAGGAGAGAGAGAGTATTGAGTGTAGTGGGTGTTAAGTGAAGGAGAGAGAGAGTATTGAGTGTAGTGGGTGTTAAGTGAAGGAGAGAGAGAGTATTGAGTGTAGTGGGTGTTAAGTGAAGGAGAGAGAGAGTATTGAGTGTA
>NC_091301.1:30944488-31009488 GCF_038502225.1 Cherax quadricarinatus | reverse complement strand
CCATAAATGCCACAAAGTCCTCTTTAGCCTTATCTAAATACTGTTCACTTATGTGTTTCACTGTAAACACCTGGTCCACACACCCCCTACCTTTCCTAAAGCCTCCTTGTTCATCTGCTATCCTATTCTCCGTCTTACTCTTAATTCTTTCAATAATAACTCTACCATACACTTTACCAGGTAAACTCAACAGACTTATCCCCCTATAATTTTTGCACTCTCTTTTGTCCCCTTTGCCTTTATACAAAATAACTATGCATGCTCTCTGCCAATCCCTAGGTACCTTACCCTCATCCATACATTTATTAAATAATTGCACCAACCACTCCAAAACTATATCCCCACCTGCTTTTAACATTTCTATCTTTATCCCATCAATCCCGGCTGCCTTACCCCCTTTCATTTTACCTATTGCCTCACGAACTTCCCCCACACTCACAACTGGCTCTTCCTCACTCCTACAAAATGTTATTCCTCCTTGCCCTATACACGAAATCACAGCTTCCCTATCTTCATCAACATTTAACAATTCCTCAAAATATTCCCTCCATCTTCCCAATACCTCTTACTCTCCATTTAATAACTCTCCTCTCCTATTTTTAACTGACAAATCCATTTGTTCTCTAGGCTTCCTTAACTTGTTAATCTCACTCCAAAACTTTTTCTTATTTTCAACAAAATTTGTTGATAACATCTCGCCCACTCTCTCATTTGCTCTCTTTTTACATTGTTTCACCACTCTCTTAACCTCTCTCTTTTTCTCCATATACTCTTCCCTCCTTGCATCACTTCTACTTTGTAAAAACTTCTCATATGCTAACTTTTTCTCCCTTACTACTCTCTTTACATCATCATTCCACCAATCGCTCCTCTTCCCTCCCGCACCCACTTTCCTGTAACCACAAACTTCTGCTGAACACTCTAACATTACAATTTTAAACCTACCCCACACCTCTTCGACCCCATTGCCTATGCTCTCACTAGCCCATCTATCCTCCAATAGTTGTTTATATCTTACCCTAACTGCCTCCTCTTTTAGTTTATAAACCTTCACCTCTCTCTTCCCTGATGCTTCTATTCTCCTTGTATCCCATCTACCTTTTACTCTCAGTGTAGCTACATCTAGAAAGTGATCTGATATATCTGTGGCCCCTCTATAAACATGTACATATTGAAGTCTACTCAACAGTCTTTTATGTACCAACACATAATCCAACAAACTACTGTCATTTCGCCCTGCATCATATCTTGTATACTTACTTATCCTCTTTTTCTTAAAATATGTATTACCTATAACTAAACCCCTTTATATACAAAGTTCAATCAAAGGGCTCCCATTATCATTTACACCTGGCACCCCAAACTTACCTACCACACCCTCTCGAAAAGTTTCTCCTACTTTAGCATTCAGGTCCCCTACCACAATTACTCTCTCACTTGGTTCAAAGGCTCCTATACATTCACTTAACATCTCCCAAAATCTCTCTCTCTCCTCTACATTCCTCTCTTCTCCAGGTGCATACACGCTTATTATGACCCACTTTTCGCATCCAACCTTTACTTTAATCCACATAATTCTTGAATTTACACATTCATATTCACTTTTCTCCTTCCATAACTGATCCTTCAACATTACTGCTACCCCTTCCTTTGCTCTAACTCTCTCAGATACTCCAGATTTAATCCCATTTATTTCCCCCCACCGAAACTCCCCTACCCCCTTCAGCTTTGTTTCGCTTAGGGCCAGGACATCCAACTTCTTTTCATTCATAACATCAGCAATCATCTGTTTCTTGTCATCCGCACTACATCCACGCACATTCAAGCATCCCAGTTTTATAAAGTTTTTCTTCTCTTTTTTAGTAAATGTCTACCGGAGAAGGGGTTACTAGCCCATCGCTCCCGGCATTTTAGTCGCCTCATACGACACGCATGGCTTACGGAGGAAAGATTCTTTTCCACTTCCCCATGGACAATAGAAGAAATAAAGAAGAACAAGAGCATATATATATATATATATATATATATATATATATATATATATATATATATATATATATATATATATATATATATATATATATATATATATATATATATATATATATAAGAAAGAAGGAACACTACAACAGGCCTACTGGCCTATGCGAGGCAGCTTGCTAGTGGTTCAGAACCATCAATGATAATATTTAGTTTGAGGAACCACCTCCATGAATCAAGATCCAGTTATAAAGACTGCTGCAGCCACAGTGACCCCATGGTCAGTAAGCCAGCGGAAGGCCTCAGTCAGATGACCAAAAGCTCCAGCGGCAGGTCATAATATGATTAAGACCTGCTTCAGGAAACACTTGTCTTATTTCCTGACAAATTTTACCTAAGGAACTAACATTGTGAAAAGTATTTGTTAACTATGGGCCAGCAGACTTGCTGCAGTCTTGTTAACAACGGGCCGGCAGACTTGCTGCAGTCTTGTTAACTATGGGCCAGCAGACTTGCTGCAGTCTTGTTAACAACGGGCCGGCAGACTTGCTGCAGTCTTGTTAACTATGGGCCAGCAGACTTGCTGCAGTCTTGTTAACTATGGGCCAGCAGACTTGCTGCAGTCTTGTTAACTATGGGCCAGCAGACTTGCTGCAGTCTTGTTAACTATGGGCCAGCAGACTTGCTGCAGTCTTGTTAACTATGGGCCAGCAGACTTGCTGCAGTCTTGTTAACTATGGGCCAGCAGACTTGCTGCAGTCTTCTCCATGACTATGTTCTTAATGTTATCCATTATTTCTGCTGCTCTTTCCCTATTCAAGTTCCCTTGGGAAGGACAGATAATGTCTAGGGATCAGCAGTTTGTCACACAACACAAACAACTATCAACAGTAAGTCGAGATATTTTGTGTATATTTTCCCCTTTAATGTTTAACAAGGCTGAGGGTTGGGTGTCCTATCATGATGCTACAATGAACACTTAAGGATGATGAACAAGCTTTACTGTCATTATGTATACATAATAAAACATCCGTATGATGTTTACTTACAGTCTACATCATGTGTAGCAGACACTCTCTCCATCACTTAAGACCATCATGTGTAGCAGACACACTCTCTCCATCACTTAAGACCATCATGTGTAGCAGACACACTCTCTCCATCACTTAAGACCATCATGTGTAGCAGACACACTCTCTCCATCACTCAAGACCATCATGTGTAGCAGACACACTCTCTCCATCACTTAAGACCATCATGTGTAGCAGACACACTCTCTCCATCACTTAAGACCATCATGTGTAGCAGACACACTCTCTCCATCACTCAAGACCATCATGTGTAGCAGACACACTCTCTCCATCACTCAAGACCATCATGTGTAGCAGACACACTCTCTCCATCACTCAAGACCATCATGTGTAGCAGACACACTCTCTCCATCACTCAAGACCATCATGTGTAGCAGACACACTCTCTCCATCACTCAAGACCATCATGTGTAGCAGACACACTCTCTCCATCACTCAAGACCATCATGTGTAGCAGACACACTCTCTCCATCACTCAAGACCATCATGTGTAGCAGACACACTCTCTCCATCACTCAAGACCATCATGTGTAGCAGACACACTCTCTCCATCACTCAAGACCATCATGTGTAGCAGACACACTCTCTCCATCACTCAAGACCATCATGTGTAGCAGACACACTCTCTCCATCACTTAATACCATCATGTGTACAGACACACTCTCTCCATCACTCAAGACCATCATGTGTAGCAGACACACTCTCTCCATCACTCAAGACCATCATGTGTAGCAGACACACTCTCTCCATCACTTAAGACCATCATGTGTAGCAGACACACTCTCTCCATCACTTAAGACCATCATGTGTACAGGCACACTCTCTCCATCACTCAAGACCATCATGTGTAGCAGACACACTCTCTCCATCACTCAAGACCATCATGTGTAGCAGACACACTCTCTCCATCACTCAAGACCATCATGTGTAGCAGACACACTCTCTCCATCACTTAAGACCATCATGTGTAGCAGACACACTCTCTCCATCACTTAAGACCATCATGTGTAGCAGACACACTCTCTCCATCACTTAAGACCATCATGTGTACAGGCACACTCTCTCCATCACTCAAGACCATCATGTGTAGCAGACACACTCTCTCCATCACTTAAGACCATCATGTGTACAGACACACTCTCTCCATCACTCAAGACCATCATGTGTAGCAGACACACTCTCTCCATCACTCAAGACCATCATGTGTAGCAGACACACTCTCTCCATCACTCAAGACCATCATGTGTAGCAGACACACTCTCTCCATCACTCAAGACCATCATGTGTAGCAGACACACTCTCTCCATCACTCAAGACCATCATGTGTAGCAGACACACTCTCTCCATCACTTAAGACCATCATGTGTAGCAGACACACTCTCTCCATCACTTAAGACCATCATGTGTACAGGCACACTCTCTCCATCACTCAAGACCATCATGTGTAGCAGACACACTCTCTCCATCACTTAAGACCATCATGTGTACAGACACACTCTCTCCATCACTCAAGACCATCATGTGTAGCAGACACACTCTCTCCATCACTCAAGACCATCATGTGTAGCAGACACACTCTCTCCATCACTCAAGACCATCATGTGTAGCAGACACACTCTCTCCATCACTCAAGACCATCATGTGTAGCAGACACACTCCCTCCATCACTCAAGACCATCATGTGTAGCAGACACACTCCCTCCATCACTCAAGACCATCATGTGTAGCAGACACACTCTCTCCATCACTCAAGACCATCATGTGTAGCAGACACACTCCCTCCATCACTCAAGACCATCATGTGTAGCAGACACACTCCCTCCATCACTCAAGACCATCATGTGTAGCAGACACACTCTCTCCATCACTCAAGACCATCATGTGTAGCAGACACACTCTCTCCATCACTCAAGACCATCATGTGTAGCAGACACACTCCCTCCATCACTCAAGACCATCATGTGTAGCAGACACACTCTCTCCATCACTCAAGACCATCATGTGTAGCAGACACACTCTCTCCATCACTCAAGACCATCATGTGTAGCAGACACACTCTCTCCATCACTCAAGACCATCATGTGTACAGGCACACTTCATCCCTCAGGACTATACTTTGTAGTCAAGACACTCTCCATCACTCGAGACACTGCATGTGTTATGCACTTCCATGAAGACTGCATGAATATAAGTAAAACAATTAGCTACACGAAATATACTTATATTATTAAACTCCAGGACATAATTGGAATATTAACCCTTTTAATGCTTTTGTTATTAATATTATTATTATTATTATTATTATTATTATTGATAGTCTTTCAATGCACAGACAGCTAGAATATCACCTGATATCATATGATGGTATCTTTGCATTTACTGCATAAATTAATGATAGTATCTGTGACACTAGCGTTATATTATGCTATGTTATGTCATGACACCTGACTGGACGTCCACAAGGTCAGTTGTCAGTTGGGTCAGTGACTGCCAGGGAAAAAACTAGCATAGTTCACTGGTTCACGTAGGTCAGTGCACGACCCTTCATCACTATCAGCTCTGATTGTGTTATAATGCATAAAACATCTTATCTGTGATTTGTCTTGATAAGTGAATGACATTGATAGAGTTTATGTTGCTACCTGAGACACGTAGACCACGGTACTGTTGAAGTGTCGTGACGGCTCAGTTATGTTGCTACCTGAGACACGTAGACCACGGTACTGTTGAAGTGTCGTGACGGCTCAGTTATGTTGCTACCTGAGACACGTAGACCACGGTACTGTTGAAGTGTCGTGACGGCTCAGTTATGTTGCTACTTGAGACACGTAAACCACGGTACTGTTGAAGTGTCGTGACGGCTCAGTTATGTTGCTACCTGAGACACGTAGACCACGGTACTGATGAATTGTCGTGACGGCTCATTTATGTTGCTACTTGAGACACGTAGACCACGGTACTGCGGCTCAGTTATGTTGCTAGACCACGGTACTGTTGAGGTGTCGTGACGCCTCAGATATTGCTACACACGTACACCACGGTACTGTTGAAGTGTCGTGACGGCTCAGTTATGTTGCTACCTGAGACACGTAGACCACGGTACTGTTGAAGTGTCGTGACGGCTCAGTTATGTTGCTACCTGAGACACGTAGACCACGGTACTGTTGAAGTGTCGTGACGGCTCAGTTATGTTGCTACCTGAGACACGTAGACCACGGTACTGTTGAAGTGTCGTGACGGCTCAGTTATATTGCTACCTGAGACACGTAGACCACGGTACTGTTGAAGTGTCGTGACGGCTCAGTTATGTTGCTACCTGAGACACGTAGACCACGGTACTGTTGAAGTGTCGTGACGGCTCAGTTATGTTGCTACCTGAGACACGTAGACCACGGTACTGTTGAATTGTCGTGACGGCTCAGTTATGTTGCTACCTGAGACACGTAGACCACGGTACTGTTGAATTGTCGTGACGGCTCAGTTATGTTGCTACCTGAGACACGTAGACCACGGTACTGTTGAAGTGTCGTGACGGCTCAGTTATGTTGCTACCTGAGACACGTAGACCACGGTACTGTTGAAGTGTCGTGACGGCTCAGTTATGTTGCTACCTGAGACACGTAGACCACGGTACTGTTGAAGTGTCGTGACGGCTCAGTTATGTTGCTACCTGAGACACGTAGACCACGGTACTGTTGAAGTGTCGTGACGGCTCAGTTATGTTGCTACCTGAGACACGTAGACCACGGTACTGTTGAAGTGTCGTGACGGCTCAGTTGTGTTGCTACCTGTGTACTGTTGAACGGCTGTCGTGACGGCTCAGTTATGTTGCTACCTGAGACACGTAGACCACGGTACTGTTGAGGTGTCGTGACGGCTCAGTTATGTTGCTACCTGAGACACGTAGACCACGGTACTGTTGAAGTGTCGTGACGGCTCAGTTATGTTGCTACCTGAGACACGTAGACCACGGTACTGTTGAAGTGTCGTGACGGCTCAGTTATGTTGCTACCTGAGACACGTAGACCACGGTACTGTTGAAGTGTCGTGACGGCTCAGTTATGTTGCTACCTGAGACACGTAGACCACGGTACTGTTGAAGTGTCGTGACGGCTCAGTTATGTTGCTACCTGAGACACGTAGACCACGGTACTGTTGAAGTGTCGTGACGGCTCAGTTATGTTGCTACCTGAGACACGTAGACCACGGTACTGTTGAAGTGTCGTGACGGCTCAGTTATGTTGCTACCTGAGACACGTAGACCACGGTACTGTTGAAGTGTCGTGACGGCTCAGTTATGTTGCTACCTGAGACACGTAGACCACGGTACTGTTGAAGTGTCGTGACGGCTCAGTTATGTTGCTACCTGAGACACGTAGACCACGGTACTGTTGAAGTGTCGTGACGGCTCAGTTATGTTGCTACCTGAGACACGTAGACCACGGTACTGTTGAAGTGTCGTGACGGCTCAGTTATGTTGCTACCTGAGACACGTAGACCACGGTACTGTTGAAGTGTCGTGACGGCTCAGTTATGTTGCTACCTGAGACACGTAGACCACGGTACTGTTGAAGTGTCGTGACGGCTCAGTTATGTTGCTACCTGAGACACGTAGACCACGGTACTGTTGAAGTGTCGTGACGGCTCAGTTATGTTGCTACCTGAGACACGTAGACCACGGTACTGTTGAATTGTCGTGACGGCTCAGTTATGTTGCTACCTGAGACACGTAGACCACGGTACTGTTGAAGTGTCGTGACGGCTCAGTTATGTTGCTACCTGAGACACGTAGACCACGGTACTGTTGAAGTGTCGTGACGGCTCAGTTATGTTGCTACCTGAGACACGTAGACCACGGTACTGTTGAAGTGTCGTGACGGCTCAGTTATGTTGCTACCTGAGACACGTAGACCACGGTACTGTTGAAGTGTCGTGACGGCTCAGTTATATTGCTACCTGAGACACGTAGACCACGGTACTGTTGAAGTGTCGTGACGGCTCAGTTATGTTGCTACCTGAGACACGTAGACCACGGTACTGTTGAAGTGTCGTGACGGCTCAGTTATGTTGCTACCTGAGACACGTAGACCACGGTACTGTTGAAGTGTCGTGACGGCTCAGTTATGTTGCTACCTGAGACACGTAGACCACGGTACTGTTGAAGTGTCGTGACGGCTCAGTTATGTTGCTACCTGAGACACGTAGACCACGGTACTGTTGAAGTGTCGTGACGGCTCAGTTATGTTGCTACCTGAGACACGTAGACCACGGTACTGTTGAAGTGTCGTGACGGCTCAGTTATGTTGCTACCTGAGACACGTAGACCACGGTACTGTTGAAGTGTCGTGACGGCTCAGTTATGTTGCTACCTGAGACACGTAGACCACGGTACTGTTGAAGTGTCGTGACGGCTCAGTTATGTTGCTACCTGAGACACGTAGACCACGGTACTGTTGAAGTGTCGTGACGGCTCAGTTATGTTGCTACCTGAGACACGTAGACCACGGTACTGTTGAAGTGTCGTGACGGCTCAGTTATGTTGCTACCTGAGACACGTAGACCACGGTACTGTTGAAGTGTCGTGACGGCTCAGTTATGTTGCTACCTGAGACACGTAGACCACGGTACTGTTGAAGTGTCGTGACGGCTCAGTTATGTTGCTACCTGAGACACGTAGACCACGGTACTGTTGAAGTGTCGTGACGGCTCAGTTATGTTGCTACCTGAGACACGTAGACCACGGTACTGTTGAAGTGTCGTGACGGCTCAGTTATGTTGCTACCTGAGACACGTAGACCACGGTACTGTTGAAGTGTCGTGACGGCTCAGTTATGTTGCTACCTGAGACACGTAGACCACGGTACTGTTGAAGTGTCGTGACGGCTCAGTTATGTTGCTACCTGAGACACGTAGACCACGGTACTGTTGAAGTGTCGTGACGGCTCAGTTATGTTGCTACCTGAGACACGTAGACCACGGTACTGTTGAAGTGTCGTGACGGCTCAGTTATGTTGCTACCTGAGACACGTAGACCACGGTACTGTTGAAGTGTCGTGACGGCTCAGTTATGTTGCTACCTGAGACACGTAGACCACGGTACTGTTGAAGTGTCGTGACGGCTCAGTTATGTTGCTACCTGAGACACGTAGACCACGGTACTGTTGAAGTGTCGTGACGGCTCAGTTATGTTGCTACCTGAGACACGTAGACCACGGTACTGTTGAAGTGTCGTGACGGCTCAGTTATGTTGCTACCTGAGACACGTAGACCACGGTACTGTTGAAGTGTCGTGACGGCTCAGTTATGTTGCTACCTGAGACACGTAGACCACGGTACTGTTGAAGTGTCGTGACGGCTCAGTTATGTTGCTACCTGAGACACGTAGACCACGGTACTGTTGAAGTGTCGTGACGGCTCAGTTATGTTGCTACCTGAGACACGTAGACCACGGTACTGTTGAAGTGTCGTGACGGCTCAGTTATGTTGCTACCTGAGACACGTAGACCACGGTACTGTTGAAGTGTCGTGACGGCTCAGTTATGTTGCTACCTGAGACACGTAGACCACGGTACTGTTGAAGTGTCGTGACGGCTCAGTTATGTTGCTACCTGAGACACGTAGACCACGGTACTGTTGAAGTGTCGTGACGGCTCAGTTATGTTGCTACCTGAGACACGTAGACCACGGTACTGTTGAAGTGTCGTGACGGCTCAGTTATGTTGCTACCTGAGACACGTAGACCACGGTACTGTTGAAGTGTCGTTACAGCTCAGTTATGTTGCTACGGCTCAGTTATGTTGCTACCTGAGACACGTAGACCACGGTACTGTTGAAGTGTCGTGACGGCTCAGTTATGTTGCTACCTGAGACACGTAGACCACGGTACTGTTGAATTGTCGTGACGGCTCAGTTATGTTGCTACCTGAGACACGTAGACCACGGTACTGTTGAAGTGTCGTGACGGCTCAGTTATGTTGCTACCTGAGACACGTAGACCACGGTACTGTTGAAGTGTCGTGACGGCTCAGTTATATTGCTACCTGAGACACGTAGACCACGGTACTGTTGAAGTGTCGTGACGGCTCAGTTATGTTGCTACCTGAGACACGTAGACCACGGTACTGTTGAAGTGTCGTGACGGCTCAGTTATGTTGCTACCTGAGACACGTAGACCACGGTACTGTTGAAGTGTCGTGACGGCTCAGTTATGTTGCTACCTGAGACACGTAGACCACGGTACTGTTGAAGTGTCGTGACGGCTCAGTTATGTTGCTACCTGAGACACGTAGACCACGGTACTGTTGAAGTGTCGTGACGGCTCAGTTATGTTGCTACCTGAGACACGTAGACCACGGTACTGTTGAAGTGTCGTGACGGCTCAGTTATGTTGCTACCTGAGACACGTAGACCACGGTACTGTTGAAGTGTCGTGACGGCTCAGTTATGTTGCTACCTGAGACACGTAGACCACGGTACTGTTGAAGTGTCGTGACGGCTCAGTTATGTTGCTACCTGAGACACGTAGACCACGGTACTGTTGAAGTGTCGTGACGGCTCAGTTATGTTGCTACCTGAGACACGTAGACCACGGTACTGTTGAAGTGTCGTGACGGCTCAGTTATGTTGCTACCTGAGACACGTAGACCACGGTACTGTTGAAGTGTCGTGACGGCTCAGTTATGTTGCTACCTGAGACACGTAGACCACGGTACTGTTGAAGAGACACGTAGTACGTGACGTGACTCAGTTATGTTGCTACCTGAGACACGTAGACCACGGTACTGTTGAAGTGTCGTGACGGCTCAGTTATGTTGCTACCTGAGACACGTAGACCACGGTACTGTTGAAGTGTCGTGACGGCTCAGTTATGTTGCTACCTGAGACACGTAGACCAGGGTACTGTTGAAGTGTCGTGACGGCTCAGTTATGTTGCTACCTGAGACACGTAGACCACGGTACTGTTGAAGTGTCGTGACGGCTCAGTTATGTTGCTACCTGAGACACGTAGACCACGGTACTGTTGAAGTGTCGTGACGGCTCAGTTATGTTGCTACCTGAGACACGTAGACCGCGGTAATGTTGAGGTGTCGTGACGGCTCAGTTATATTGCTACCTGAGACACGTAGACCACGGTACTGTTGAAGTGTGACGGCTCAGTTATGTTGCTACCTGAGACACGTAGACCACGGTACTGTTGAGGTGTCGTGACGGCTCAGTTATGTTGTTTTGCATATTATGATATGACCTGTTTACTGTGATCTTATTGCATGTATATATATATATATATATATATATATATATATATATATATATATATATATATATATATATATATATATATATATATATATATATATATATATATATATATATATATATATATATATATATATATATATATATATATATATATATATATATATATATATATATATATATATATATATGTATATATATAAATATATATATAGTAGTAAAGGGATAAAACTGGCTGGCGAAGGTTGTATAACTTACGTCATTCATCCTGAGTGGGTCGACTACCTGGATGGTGTTGTCTGGAGGAACCTTCCATTCATTCTGCTCCATACTGGTAGTCATCATCTTCCGTCTGCCAAGACAGTGATGGATACATTAGTATACTTCGTGTGGAAAACATATTCCTGATCATGTATATTACGGACATCAAAGTCGTAACAATGTTTACGTACATGTACTTTACATGAGGCGCTGAAGACAAGTGTATCATTCAGAGGATGATTGATGCTCAATCATCCGTTCACTTATCACCAGACTGTTAATAGACACAAAGTAAGAACTTGGAAAGCACTACAGCTAGCACAGTAACCCATGGTTGTAAATAGTATGGCGATACCCACCAGAAAACTATATACAGTTCAACACATTTCTTAAAGGACACGTTTCGCCACGACTGGCTTCTTCAGTCTTAGCTTTGAGCTTTGTATTAGGACTGGTGAGAGTATTTATAGGAGAGTATTTATAGTGGTGAGTAAACAAGTCTTAAGACTCCATAAGGTGTCCCGTAGCTCGGTTGCTAGGGCACTCACCTCACACACTGAGGTCTGCAGGGGTCGATCCCCCGGTACGGGTGGAAACACTAGGACATCTTTCCCTAAGACACCTGCTGTCCATGTTCACCTATAAGTAAAACATGTACCTGGGTGTTAGTCGACTGGTGTGGGTCGCATCCTGGGACAAAATTTTCCTGATTTTGCCTAAAATGCTCCACATAACAAGCGGCTTTCTATGTAGTAGTATGTCACTGATGTCAGCTAGGAATGTATACCTTGTACATGTACTTGTAGTAAATAAAGATTATTATTATTATTATTATTATTATTATTATTATTATTATTATTATTATTATTATTATTATTATTATTAGTATTATTATTATTATTTCTCAGAAGAGTATATCCCCTCCTCCCCCACACAATGGAGGATACTTTAATAATACAAAGACGCTGGGGATGCTATATTAATCCTACAGACGTTGGGGATACTTTATTAAGTAATCTCCACACACTGGGGATACTTTATTAACTAATCCCCAGACACTGGGGATACTTTAACAATCTCCAGGTAGTTTAGATACTATATTAAACCCATATACTGGGGTTGTTTCTTAATCCCCACTTAGTGGGCGTGCAAATATCCGAATGAATGACGCAGATATTCGTGTAGATGACGCAGACATCGGAGTGAGTGACGCAGATATCCGTGTAGATGACGCAGACATCGGAGTGAGTGACGAAGCACACTGCTGGTCGACGATATACGTCAGTAACCCACTGAGAGGCTGATTATCCTTTAATATCTCCTAACTCTGCCTCTGATGTTTTCTCCTGATTGCTGCTCCTTCCCCTCCTCTCCCCCCTTCCCACTCAGGTGGTGGGGGAGGGGGGTCTTGATGCCAGTCATGAGCTCTTGATCCACCCTATTGGAGCTAATCGTGGCCCTTCACATGCAATTTTTTCAGCGTTGTTGAGGCCCAATCAAATTTAGCGCTCACCTGGGAGTAATGAAAGTAATGATATTGATGATGATGGGAATAATTATAATAATAAAAATAATAGCAACAACAACAACAACAACAACAAAAATAATAATAATAATAATAATAATAATAATAATAATAATAATAATAATAATAATAATAATAATAATAATAATAATAATAATAATAACAATAAGAAGAAGAAGAAGAAGAAGAAGAAGAAGAAGAAGAAGAAGAAGAAGAAGAAGAAGAAGAAGAAGAAGAAGAAGAAGAAGAAGAAGAAGGAGACGAAGACGAAGAGGAGGAAGAAGCACCTTCCCAGAAGCTCATCTTTAAATCACTGACAAAGGTAACTGGTCAAGTCACTGACAAAGGTAACTGGTCAAGTCACTGACAAAGGTAACTGGTCAAGTCACTGACAAAGGTAACTGGTCAAGTCACTGACAAAGGTAACTGGTCAAGTCACTGACAAAGGTAACTGGTCAAGTCACTGACAAAGGTAACTGGTCAAGTCACTGACAAAGGTAACTGGTCAAGTCACTGACAAAGGTAACTGGTCAAGTCACTGACAAAGGTAACTGGTCAAGTCACTGACAAAGGTAGCTGGTCAAGTCACTGACAAAGGTAACTGGTCAAGTCACTGACAAAGGTAACTGGTCAAGTCACTGACAAAGGTAACTGGTCAAGTCACTGACAAAGGTAACTGGTCAAGTCACTGACAAAGGTAACTGGTCAAGTCACTGACAAAGGTAACTGGTCAAGTCACTGACAAAGGTAACTGGTCAAGTCACTGACAAAGGTAACTGGTCAAGTCACTGACAAAGGTAACTGGTCAAGTCACTGACAAAGGTAACTGGTCAAGTCACTGACAAAGGTAACTGGTCAAGTCACTGACAAAGGTAACTGGTCAAGTCACTGACAAAGGTAACTGGTCAAGTCACTGACAAAGGTAACTGGTCAAGTCACTGACAAAGGTAACTGGTCAAGTCACTGACAAAGTAAGTCACTGACAAAGGTAACTGGTCAAGTCACTGACAAAGGTAACTGGTCAAGTCACTGACAAAGGTAACTGGTCAAGTCACTGAAAGGTAACTGGTCAAGTCACTGACAAAGGTAGCTGGTCAAGTCACTGACAAAGGTAACTGGTCAAGTCACTGGGTAACTGGTCAAGTCACTGACAAAGGTAACTGGTCAAGTCACTGACAAAGGTAACTGGTCAAGTCACTGACAAAGGTAACTGGTCAAGTCACTGACAAAGGTAACTGGTCAAGTCACTGACAAAGGTAACTGGTCAAGTCACTGACAAAGGTAACTGGTCAAGTCACTGACAAAGGTAACTGGTCAAGTCACTGACAAAGGTAACTGGTCAAGTCACTGACAAAGGTAACTGGTCAAGTCACTGACAAAGGTAACTGGTCAAGTCACTGACAAAGGTAACTGGTCAAGTCACTGACAAAGGTAACTGGTCAAGTCACTGACAAAGGTAACTGGTCAAGTCACTGACAAAGGTAACTGGTCAAGTCACTGACAAAGGTAACTGGTCAAGTCACTGACAAAGGTAACTGGTCAAGTCACTGACAAAGGTAACTGGTCAAGTCACTGACAAAGGTAACTGGTCAAGTCACTGACAAAGGTAACTGGTCAAGTCACTGACAAAGGTAACTGGTCAAGTCACTGACAAAGGTAACTGGTCAAGTCACTGACAAAGGTAACTGGTCAAGTCACTGACAAAGGTAACTGGTCAAGTCACTGACAAAGGTAACTGGTCAAGTCACTGACAAAGGTAACTGGTCAAGTCACTGACAAAGGTAACTGGTCAAGTCACTGACAAAGGTAACTGGTCAAGTCACTGACAAAGGTAACTGGTCAAGTCACTGACAAAGGTAACTGGTCAAGTCACTGACAAAGGTAACTGGTCAAGAAGAAATTTATGTCTTAATTGTTGGTAATAATATATCGTGTATTGTATAGTGATGTATGTACTGGCAGGGCTACGTCTGTTGTTGTTGTTGTTGCAGGAGTGTACTGGCAGGGCTACGTCTGTTGTTGTAGTTGTTGCAGGAGTGTACTGGCAGGGCTACGTCTGTTGTTGTTGTTGTTGCAGGAGTGTACTGGCAGGGCTACGTCTGTTGTTGTTGTTGTTGCAGGAGTGTACTGGTAGGGCTACGTCTGTTGTTGTTGTTGTTGCAGGAGTGTACTGGCAGGGCTACGTCTGTTGTTGTTGTTGCAGGAGTGTACTGGCAGGGCTACGTCTGTTGTTGTTGTTGTTGCAGGAGTCTACTGGCAGGGTTCCGTCTGTTGTTGTTGTTGCAGGAGTGTACTGGCAGGGCTACGTCTGTTGTTGTTGTTCTTGCAGAAGTGTACTGGCAGGGCTACGTCTGTTGTTGTTGTTACAGGAGTGTACTGGCAGGGCTACGTCTGTTGTTGTTGTTGCAGGAGTGTACTGGCAGGGCTACGTCTGTTGTTGTTGTTGCAGGAGTGTACTGGCAGGGCTACGTCTGTTGTTGTTGTTGCAGGAGTGTACTGGCAGGGCTACGTCTGTTGTTGTTGTTGTTGCAGGAGTGCACTGGCAGGGCTACGTCTGTTTTTGTTGTTGCAGGAGTGTACTGGCAAGGCTACGTCTGTTGTTGTTGTTGTTGCAGGAGTGTACTGGCAGGGCTACGTCTGTTGTTGTTGTTGTTGTTGCAGGAGTGTACTGGCAGGGCTGCGTCTGTTCTTGTTGCAGGAGTGTACTGGCAGGGCTGCGTCTGTTCTTGTTGCAGGAGTGTACTGGCAGGGCTGCGTCTGTTGTTGTTGCAGGAGTGTACTGGCAGGGCTGCGTCTGTTGTTGTTGCAAGAGTGTACTGGCAGGGCTACGTCTGTTCTTATTGCAGGAATGTACTGGCAGGGCTGCGTCTGTTCTTGTTGCAGGAGTGTACTGGCAGGGCTGCGTCTGTTGTTGTTGCAGGAGTGTACTGGCAGGGCTACGTCTGTTGTTGTTGCAGGAGTGTACTGGCAGGGCTGCGTCTGTTCTTGTTGCAGAAGTGTACTAGCAGGACTGCGTCTGTTCTTGTTGCAGGAGTGTACTGGCAGAGCAGCGTCTACTCTTGTTGCAGGAGTGTACTGGCAGGGCTGCGTCTACTCTTGTTGCAGGAGTGTACTGGCAGAGCAGCGTCTACTCTTGTTGCAGGAGTGTACTGGCAGGGCTGCGTCTACTCTTGTTGCAGGAGTGTACTGGCAGAGCAGCGTCTACTCTTGTTGCAGGAGTGTACTGGCAGGGCTGCGTCTACTCTTGTTGCAGGAGTGTACTGGCAGGGCTGCGTCTACTCTTGTTGCAGGAGTGTACTGGCAGGGCTGCGTCTACTCTTGTTGCAGGAGTGTACTGGCAGGGCTGCGTCTACTCTTGTTGCAGGAGTGTACTGGCAGGGCTGCGTCTACTCTTGTTGCAGGAGTGTACTGGCAGAGCAGCGTCTACTCTTGTTGCAGGAGTGTACTGGCAGGGCTGCGTCTACTCTTGTTGCAGGAGTGTACTGGCAGGGCTGCGTCTACTCTTGTTGCAGGAGTGTACTGGCAGGGCTGCGTCTACTCTTGTTGCAGGAGTGTACTGGCAGAGCAGCGTCTACTCTTGTTGCAGGAGTGTACTGGCAGGGCTGCGTCTACTCTTGTTGCAGGAGTGTACTGGCAGAGCAGCGTCTACTCTTGTTGCAGGAGTGTACTGGCAGGGCTGCGTCTACTCTTGTTGCAGGAGTGTACTGGCAGGGCTGCGTCTACTCTTGTTGCAGGAGTGTACTGGCAGGGCAGCGTCTACTCTTGTTGCAGGAGTGTACTGGCAGGGCTGCGTCTACTCTTGTTGCAGGAGTGTACTGGCAGGGCTGCGTCTACTCTTGTTGCAGGAGTGTACTGGCAGGGCTGCGTCTACTCTTGTTGCAGGAGTGTACTGGCAGGGCTGCGTCTACTCTTGTTGCAGGAGTGTACTGGCAGGGCTGCGTCTACTCTTGTTGCAGGAGTGTACTGGCAGGGCAGCGTCTACTCTTGTTGCAGGAGTGTACTGGCAGGGCTGCGTCTACTCTTGTTGCAGGAGTGTACTGGCAGAGCAGCGTCTACTCTTGTTGCAGGAGTGTACTGGCAGGGCTGCGTCTACTCTTGTTGCAGGAGTGTACTGGCAGAGCAGCGTCTACTCTTGTTGCAGGAGTGTACTGGCAGGGCTGCGTCTACTCTTGTTGCAGGAGTGTACTGGCAGAGCAGCGTCTACTCTTGTTGCAGGAGTGTACTGGCAGAGCAGCGTCTACTCTTGTTGCAGGAGTGTACTGGCAGAGCAGCGTCTACTCTTGTTGCAGGAGTGTACTGGCAGAGCAGCGTCTACTCTTGTTGCAGGAGTGTACTGGCAGAGCAGCGTCTACTCTTGTTGCAGGAGTGTACTGGCAGAGCAGCGTCTACTCTTGTTGCAGGAGTGTACTGGCAGGGCTGCGTCTACTCTTGTTGCAGGAGTGTACTGGCAGGGCTGCGTCTACTCTTGTTGCAGGAGTGTACTGGCAGAGCAGCGTCTACTCTTGTTGCAGGAGTGTACTGGCAGGGCTGCGTCTACTCTTGTTGCAGGAGTGTACTGGCAGAGCAGCGTCTACTCTTGTTGCAGGAGTGTACTGGCAGAGCAGCGTCTACTCTTGTTGCAGGAGTGTACTGGCAGAGCAGCGTCTACTCTTGTTGCAGGAGTGTACTGGCAGAGCAGCGTCTACTCTTGTTGCAGGAGTGTACTGGCAGGGCTGCGTCTACTCTTGTTGCAGGAGTGTACTGGCAGAGCAGCGTCTACTCTTGTTGCAGGAGTGTACTGGCAGGGCTGCGTCTACTCTTGTTGCAGGAGTGTACTGGCAGGGCTGCGTCTACTCTTGTTGCAGGAGTGTACTGGCAGGGCTGCGTCTACTCTTGTTGCAGGAGTGTACTGGCAGGGCTGCGTCTACTCTTGTTGCAGGAGTGTACTGGCAGGGCTGCGTCTACTCTTGTTGCAGGAGTGTACTGGCAGAGCAGCGTCTACTCTTGTTGCAGGAGTGTACTGGCAGGGCTGCGTCTACTCTTGTTGCAGGAGTGTACTGGCAGGGCTGCGTCTACTCTTGTTGCAGGAGTGTACTGGCAGGGCTGCGTCTACTCTTGTTGCAGGAGTGTACTGGCAGAGCAGCGTCTACTCTTGTTGCAGGAGTGTACTGGCAGGGCTGCGTCTACTCTTGTTGCAGGAGTGTACTGGCAGAGCAGCGTCTACTCTTGTTGCAGGAGTGTACTGGCAGGGCTGCGTCTACTCTTGTTGCAGGAGTGTACTGGCAGGGCTGCGTCTACTCTTGTTGCAGGAGTGTACTGGCAGGGCAGCGTCTACTCTTGTTGCAGGAGTGTACTGGCAGGGCTGCGTCTACTCTTGTTGCAGGAGTGTACTGGCAGGGCTGCGTCTACTCTTGTTGCAGGAGTGTACTGGCAGGGCTGCGTCTACTCTTGTTGCAGGAGTGTACTGGCAGGGCTGCGTCTACTCTTGTTGCAGGAGTGTACTGGCAGGGCTGCGTCTACTCTTGTTGCAGGAGTGTACTGGCAGGGCAGCGTCTACTCTTGTTGCAGGAGTGTACTGGCAGGGCTGCGTCTACTCTTGTTGCAGGAGTGTACTGGCAGAGCAGCGTCTACTCTTGTTGCAGGAGTGTACTGGCAGGGCTGCGTCTACTCTTGTTGCAGGAGTGTACTGGCAGAGCAGCGTCTACTCTTGTTGCAGGAGTGTACTGGCAGGGCTGCGTCTACTCTTGTTGCAGGAGTGTACTGGCAGAGCAGCGTCTACTCTTGTTGCAGGAGTGTACTGGCAGAGCAGCGTCTACTCTTGTTGCAGGAGTGTACTGGCAGAGCAGCGTCTACTCTTGTTGCAGGAGTGTACTGGCAGAGCAGCGTCTACTCTTGTTGCAGGAGTGTACTGGCAGAGCAGCGTCTACTCTTGTTGCAGGAGTGTACTGGCAGAGCAGCGTCTACTCTTGTTGCAGGAGTGTACTGGCAGAGCAGCGTCTACTCTTGTTGCAGGAGTGTACTGGCAGAGCAGCGTCTACTCTTGTTGCAGGAGTGTACTGGCAGGGCTGCGTCTACTCTTGTTGCAGGAGTGTACTGGCAGGGCTGCGTCTACTCTTGTTGCAGGAGTGTACTGGCAGAGCAGCGTCTACTCTTGTTGCAGGAGTGTACTGGCAGGGCTGCGTCTACTCTTGTTGCAGGAGTGTACTGGCAGAGCAGCGTCTACTCTTGTTGCAGGAGTGTACTGGCAGAGCAGCGTCTACTCTTGTTGCAGGAGTGTACTGGCAGAGCAGCGTCTACTCTTGTTGCAGGAGTGTACTGGCAGAGCAGTGTCTACTCTTGTTGCAGGAGTGTACTGGCAGAGCAGCGTCTACTCTTGTTGCAGGAGTGTACTGGCAGAGCAGCGTCTACTCTTGTTGCAGGAGTGTACTGGCAGGGCTGCGTCTACTCTTGTTGCAGGAGTGTACTGGCAGGGCTGCGTCTACTCTTGTTGCAGGAGTGTACTGGCAGGGCTGCGTCTACTCTTGTTGCAGGAGTGTACTGGCAGGGCTGCGTCTACTCTTGTTGCAGGAGTGTACTGGCAGGGCTGCGTCTACTCTTGTTGCAGGAGTGTACTGGCAGGGCTGCGTCTACTCTTGTTGCAGGAGTGTACTGGCAGGGCTGCGTCTACTCTTGTTGCAGGAGTGTACTGGCAGGGCTGCGTCTACTCTTGTTGCAGGAGTGTACTGGCAGGGCAGCGTCTACTCTTGTTGCAGGAGTGTACTGGCAGGGCTGCGTCTACTCTTGTTGCAGGAGTGTACTGGCAGGGCTGCGTCTACTCTTGTTGCAGGAGTGTACTGGCAGGGCTGCGTCTACTCTTGTTGCAGGAGTGTACTGGCAGAGCAGCGTCTACTCTTGTTGCAGGAGTGTACTGGCAGGGCTGCGTCTACTCTTGTTGCAGGAGTGTACTGGCAGAGCAGCGTCTACTCTTGTTGCAGGAGTGTACTGGCAGGGCTGCGTCTACTCTTGTTGCAGGAGTGTACTGGCAGGGCTGCGTCTACTCTTGTTGCAGGAGTGTACTGGCAGGGCAGCGTCTACTCTTGTTGCAGGAGTGTACTGGCAGGGCTGCGTCTACTCTTGTTGCAGGAGTGTACTGGCAGGGCTGCGTCTACTCTTGTTGCAGGAGTGTACTGGCAGGGCTGCGTCTACTCTTGTTGCAGGAGTGTACTGGCAGGGCTGCGTCTACTCTTGTTGCAGGAGTGTACTGGCAGGGCTGCGTCTACTCTTGTTGCAGGAGTGTACTGGCAGGGCAGCGTCTACTCTTGTTGCAGGAGTGTACTGGCAGGGCTGCGTCTACTCTTGTTGCAGGAGTGTACTGGCAGAGCAGCGTCTACTCTTGTTGCAGGAGTGTACTGGCAGGGCTGCGTCTACTCTTGTTGCAGGAGTGTACTGGCAGAGCAGCGTCTACTCTTGTTGCAGGAGTGTACTGGCAGGGCTGCGTCTACTCTTGTTGCAGGAGTGTACTGGCAGAGCAGCGTCTACTCTTGTTGCAGGAGTGTACTGGCAGAGCAGCGTCTACTCTTGTTGCAGGAGTGTACTGGCAGAGCAGCGTCTACTCTTGTTGCAGGAGTGTACTGGCAGAGCAGCGTCTACTCTTGTTGCAGGAGTGTACTGGCAGAGCAGCGTCTACTCTTGTTGCAGGAGTGTACTGGCAGAGCAGCGTCTACTCTTGTTGCAGGAGTGTACTGGCAGAGCAGCGTCTACTCTTGTTGCAGGAGTGTACTGGCAGAGCAGCGTCTACTCTTGTTGCAGGAGTGTACTGGCAGGGCTGCGTCTACTCTTGTTGCAGGAGTGTACTGGCAGGGCTGCGTCTACTCTTGTTGCAGGAGTGTACTGGCAGGGCTGCGTCTACTCTTGTTGCAGGAGTGTACTGGCAGGGCTGCGTCTACTCTTGTTGCAGGAGTGTACTGGCAGGGCTGCGTCTACTCTTGTTGCAGGAGTGTACTGGCAGGGCTGCGTCTACTCTTGTTGCAGGAGTGTACTGGCAGGGCTGCGTCTACTCTTGTTGCAGGAGTGTACTGGCAGGGCTGCGTCTACTCTTGTTGCAGGAGTGTACTGGCAGGGCTGCGTCTACTCTTGTTGCAGGAGTGTACTGGCAGGGCTGCGTCTACTCTTGTTGCAGGAGTGTACTGGCAGGGCTGCGTCTACTCTTGTTGCAGGAGTGTACTGGCAGGGCTGCGTCTACTCTTGTTGCAGGAGTGTACTGGCAGGGCTGCGTCTACTCTTGTTGCAGGAGTGTACTGGCAGGGCTGCGTCTACTCTTGTTGCAGGAGTGTACTGGCAGGGCTGCGTCTACTCTTGTTGCAGGAGTGTACTGGCAGGGCTGCGTCTACTCTTGTTGCAGGAGTGTACTGGCAGGGCTGCGTCTACTCTTGTTGCAGGAGTGTACTGGCAGAGCAGCGTCTACTCTTGTTGCAGGAGTGTACTGGCAGAGCTGCGTCTACTCTTGTTGCAGGAGTGTACTGGCAGGGCTGCGTCTACTCTTGTTGCAGGAGTGTACTGGCAGAGCAGCGTCTACTCTTGTTGCAGGAGTGTACTGGCAGAGCTGCGTCTACTCTTGTTGCAGGAGTGTACTGGCAGAGCAGCGTCTACTCTTGTTGCAGGAGTGTACTGGCAGAGCTGCGTCTACTCTTGTTGCAGGAGTGTACTGGCAGAGCTGCGTCTACTCTTGTTGCAGGAGTGTACTGGCAGGGCTGCGTCTACTCTTGTTGCAGGAGTGTACTGGCAGAGCTGCGTCTACTCTTGTTGCAGGAGTGTACTGGCAGAGCTGCGTCTACTCTTGTTGCAGGAGTGTACTGGCAGGGCTGCGTCTACTCTTGTTGCAGGAGTGTACTGGCAGAGCTGCGTCTACTCTTGTTGCAGGAGTGTACTGGCAGAGCTGCGTCTACTCTTGTTGCAGGAGTGTACTGGCAGAGCTGCGTCTACTCTTGTTGCAGGAGTGTACTGGCAGAGCTGCGTCTACTCTTGTTGCAGGAGTGTACTGGCAGAGCTGCGTCTACTCTTGTTGCAGGAGTGTACTGGCAGGGCTGCGTCTACTCTTGTTGCAGGAGTGTACTGGCAGAGCAGCGTCTACTCTTGTTGCAGGAGTGTACTGGCAGGGCTGCTACCTTCCTACATAACATCGACACCACTATATTAGTTAGGCCTAAGTATTAACAACTGAGCGTCTATAATGCAAACTAAATTGTTTGCCATCCTCATGGCACTAAAGTTAACTTATAACACTGAGCTTGACTCTTTGATTATTACTGATTCTGTGTCATCAGTAAAGACTCTTGACTCTTATAATGACTCCAGCAACACGCTCACTGCTGAGGCCAGGTATAGATACTTCATAAACAAAGTAAAGGAAAGTAATGTGCAATTTTTATTGATTCCATCACACACTGAATTACTCCATGATAATAAAGTTGATAAACTAGCCAAACAATGAACCCTGAAGGTAGCTGTTGAATATAATTTTGGTATATCTGTGTCTAGTATTAGGAAAAATATTAGGAGGAAAGTAAATAATGAAAGTGAATGTTACAGGAATGCAATTAGAAGCCGAGCTTGTCTACAAAGCAACTTGCAACATAAAAAGACTGATTAGTATTACAGTAGCCAGACTTAGGCTTGGTTACAAGTGCCTCCGGCAGTTTGGCAGAGACACAGATGGTGATCAGACGAAAAGGAAAATATGTCGTCAGCCTTATGGTCACTCGAACAACCATAGCTCAGGTGCTAGCGCGCTCAGTTCCCATGCTGAGGTCCGTGGTTCGATCCCCGGTACGGGTAGAAACGTTACAATGTGTTTTCTTAAGACAAATGCTGCCCCTGTTCACGTACCAGTAAATAGGTACCTGGGTGTTACCCGACTGGTGTTGGTCGCATCCTGGGGACAATAGTGACCTAATTTGCCAGAAATGCTCTGCATAACCAGGTACTTTCTACATAATACGCCAATGATGTCAGTTACGTCTGTATACGTTGTATATGTACCTGAAGAAACAAAGATTATTATTATTATCATTAATTGTCCACTAACTGGGGAATATAGAGATACAGAGTATAATGACCTGGAGTTTACCTGGAGAGAGTTTCGGGGGTCAACGCCCCCGCGGCCCGGTCTGTGACCAGGCCTCCTGGTGGATCAGAGCCTGATCAACCAGGCTGTTGCTGCTGGCTGCACGCAAACCAACGTACGAGCCACAGCCCGGCTGATCAGGAACTGACTTTAGGTGCTTGTCCAGTGCCAGCTTGAAGACTGCCAGGGGTCTGTTGGTAATCCCCCTTATGTGTGCTGGGAGGCAGTTGACCTATATAATATGTCAAAGTATTTTATTAATAATAATAATATGACAGATATATTAAGAAAATATCCTAAATTTGCTAGCAACAAATAAAGCAATTGAAGAAATAAGTCCAGATATACTACTGCCAGCATTCTGAGGCCTAGTTCCTAGTTCCAAGTTCCTAGTTCCTAGTTGCTAGTTGCTAGTTGCTAGGCCCCTGTGTCTCCACATGTTGTTACACTACCATCCACACCCTGGATATGAGGTACATAATAAACTAGCCGACTCGGCAGAAACATTTAATTCAAAATATAATAATAATAATAATAATAATAAAAATAATAATAATAATAATAATAATAATAACAATAATAATAATAATAATAATAATAATAATAATAATAATAATAATAATAATAATAATAATAATAATAATAATAATAATAACATTCTAACTCGTATGTTTTAATACATAAAAAAAATGTTGGGTCCTGTTAGATGGACGTTTTGCTGATGGTAGTTATAATGAAGTACTGATGGTAGTTATATTGAAGTACTGATGGTAGTTATAATGAAGTACTGATGATAGTTATAAAGAAGTACTGATGATAGTTATAATGAAGTACTGATGGTAGTTATAATGAAGTACTGATGATAGTTATAATGAAGTACTGATGGTAGTTATAATGAAGTACTGATGATAGTTATAATGAAGTACTGATGGTAGTTATAATGAAGTACTGATGATAGTTATAATGAAGTACTGATGGTAGTTATAATGAAGTACTGATGATAGTTATAATGAAGTACTGATGGTAGTTATAATGAAGTACTGATGATAGTTATAATGAAGTACTGATGGTAGTTATAATGAAGTACTGATGATAGTTATAATGAAGTACTGATGGTAGTTATAATGAAGTACTGATGGTAGTTATAATGAAGTACTGATGATAGTTATAATGAAGTACTGATGATAGTTATAATGAAGTACTGATGGTAGTTATAATGAAGTACTGATGGTAGTTATAATGAAGTACTGATGGTAGTTATAATGAAGTACTGATGGTAGTTATAATGAAGTACTGATGGTAGTTATAATGAAGTACTGATGGTAGTTATAATGAAGTAAAGATGGTAGTTATAATGAAGTACAGATGGTAGTTATAATGAAGTACTGATGGTAGTTATAATGAAGTACTGATGGTAGTTATAATGAAGTACTGATGGTAGTTATAATGAAGTACTGATGATAGTTATAATGAAGTACTGATGGTAGTTATAATGAAGTACTGATGATAGTTATAATGAAGTACTGATGATAGTTATAATGAAGTACTGATGGTAGTTATAATGAAGTACTGATGGTAGTTATAATGAAGTACTGATGGTAGTTATAATGAAGTAATGATGGTAGTTATAATGAAGTACTGATGGTAGTTATAATGAAGTACTGATGGTAGTTATAATGAAGTAATGATGGTAGTTATAATGAAGTAATGATGGTAGTTATAATGAAGTACTGATGGTAGTTATAATGAAGTACTGATGGTAGTTATAATGAAGTAATGATGGTAGTTATAATGAAGTACTGATGGTAGTTATAATGAAGTACAGATGGTAGTTATAATGAAGTACTGATGGTAGTTATAATGAAGTACAGATGGTAGTTATAATGAAGTACTGATGGTAGTTATAATGAAGTACTGATGGTAGTTATAAAGAAGTACTGATGGTAGTTATAATGAAGTACTGATGGTAGTTATAATGAAGTACTGATGGTAGTTATAATGAAGTACTGATGGTAGTTATAATGAAGTACAGATGGTAGTTATAATGAAGTACTGATGGTAGTTATAATGAAGTACTGATGGTAGTTATAATGAAGTACTGATATTAGTTATAATGAAGTACTGATGGTAGTTACAATGAAGTACAGATGGTAGTTATAATGAAGTACTGATGGTAGTTATAATGAAGTACTGATGATAGTTACAATGAAGTACTGATGGTAGTTATAATGAAGTACTGATGATAGTTACAATGAAGTACAGATGGTAGTTATAATGAAGTACTGATGGTAGTTATAATGAAGTACTGATGGTAGTTATAATGAAGTACTGATGATAGTTACAATGAAGTACAGATGGTAGTTATAATGAAGTACTGATGGTAGTTATAAAGAAGTACTGATGGTAGTTATAATGAAGTACTGATGGTAGTTATAATGAAGTACTGATGATAGTTATAATGAAGTAATGATGGTAGTTATAATGAAGTAATGATGGTAGTTATAATGAAGTAATGATGGTAGTTATAATGAAGTAATGATGGTAGTTATAATGAAGTAATGATGGTAGTTATAATGAAGTAATGATGGTAGTTATAATGAAGTAATGATGGTAGTTATAATGAAGTACTGATGGTAGTTATAATGAAGTACTGATGGTAGTTATAATGAAGTACTGATGGTAGTTATAATGAAGTACTGATGGTAGTTATAATGAAATACTAATGGTAGTTATAATGTAGTACTGAGTGTAGTTATACTGTAGTTCTGAGTGTAGTTATACTGTAGTGCTGAGTGTAGTTATACTGTAGTACTGAGTGTAGTTATACTGTAGTACTGAGTGTAGTTATACTGTAGTACTGAGTGTAGTTATACTGTAGTACTGAGTGTAGTTATACTGTAGTACTGAGTGTAGTTATACTGTAGTACTGAGTGTAGTTATACTGTAGTACTGAGTGTAGTTATACTGTAGTACTGAGTGTAGTTATACTGTAGTACTGAGTGTAGTTATACTGTAGTACTGAGTGTAGTTATACTGTAGTACTGAGTGTAGTTATACTGTAGTACTGAGTGTAGTTATACTGTAGTGCTGAGTGTAGTTATACTGTAGTACTGAGTGTAGTTATACTGTAGTACTGAGTGTAGTTATACTGTAGTACTGAGTGTAGTTATACTGTAGTACTGAGTGTAGTTATACTGTAGTACTGAGTGTAGTTATACTGTAGTACTGAGTGTAGTTATGCTGTAGTACTGAGTGTAGCTATACTGTAGTACTGAGTGTAGTTATACTGTAGTACTGAGTGTAGTTATACTGTAGTACTGAGTGTAGTTATACTGTAGTACTGAGTGTAGTTATAATGCAGTTCTGAGTGTAGTTATACTGTAGTACTGAGTGTAGTTATACTGTAGTACTGAGTGTAGTTATACTGTAGTACTGAGTGTAGTTATACTGTAGTACTGAGTGTAGTTATACTGTAGTACTGAGTGTAGTTATAATGTAGTTCTGAGTGTAATTATACTGTAGTACTGAGTGTAGTTATACTGTAGTACTGAGTGTAGTTATACTGTAGTACTGAGTGTAGTTATACTGTAGTGCTGAGTGTAGTTATACTGTAGTACTGAGTGTAGTTATACTGTAGTACTGAGTGTAGTTATACTGTAGTACTGAGTGTAGTTATACTGTAGTACTGAGTGTAGTTATAATGTAGTACTGAGTGTAGTTATACTGTAGTACTGAGTGTAGTTATACTGTAGTACTGAGTGTAGTTATACTGTAGTACTGAGTGTAGTTATAATGTAGTACTGAGTGTAGTTATACTGTAGTACTGAGTGTAGTTATACTGTAGTGCTGAGTGTAGTTATACTGTAGTACTGGGTGTAGTTATACTGTAGTACTGAGTGTAGTTATACTGTAGTGCTGAGTGTAGTTATACTGTAGTACTGAGTGTAGTTATACTGTAGTAATGAGTGTAGTTATAATGTAGTTCTGAGTGTAGTTATACTGTAGTACTGAGTGTAGTTATACTGTAGTACTGAGTGTAGTTATACTGTAGTACTGAGTGTAGTTATACTGTAGTGCTGAGTGTAGTTATACTGTAGTACTGGGTGTAGTTATACTGTAGTACTGAGTGTAGTTATACTGTAGTGCTGAGTGTAGTTATACTGTAGTACTGAGTGTAGTTATACTGTAGTACTGAGTGTAGTTATACTGTAGTACTGAGTGTAGTTATACTGTAGTACTGAGTGTAGTTATACTGTAGTACTGAGTGTAGTTATACTGTAGTACTGAGTGTAGTTATACTGTAGTACTGAGTGTAGTTATACTGTAGTTCTGAGTGTAGTTATACTGTAGTACTGAGTGTAGTTATACTGTAGTACTGAGTGTAGTTATACTGTAGTTCTGAGTGTAGTTATACTGTAGTACTGAGTGTAGTTATACTGTAGTGCTGAGTGTAGTTATACTGTAGTACTGAGTGTAGTTATACTGTAGTACTGAGTGTAGTTATACTGTAGTGCTGAGTGTAGTTATACTGTAGTACTGGGTGTAGTTATACTGTAGTACTGAGTGTAGTTATACTGTAGTGCTGAGTGTAGTTATACTGTAGTACTGAGTGTAGTTATACTGTAGTACTGAGTGTAGTTATACTGTAGTACTGAGTGTAGTTATACTGTAGTACTGAGTGTAGTTATACTGTAGTACTGAGTGTAGTTATACTGTAGTACTGAGTGTAGTTATACTGCAGTTCTGAGTGTAGTTATACTGTAGTACTGAGTGTAGTTATACTGTAGTACTGAGTGTAGTTATACTGTAGTTCTGAGTGTAGTTATTCTGTAGTACTGAGTGTAGTTATACTGTAGTGCTGAGTGTAGTTATACTGTAGTACTGAGTGTAGTTATACTGTAGTACTGAGTGTAGTTACACTGTAGTACTGAGTGTAGTTATACTGTAGTACTGAGTGTAGTTATACTGTAGTTCTGAGTGTAGTTATACTGTAGTACTGAGTGTAGTTATACTGTAGTACTGAGTGTAGTTATACTGTAGTTCTGAGTGTAGTTATACTGTAGTACTGAGTGTAGTTATAATGTAGTTCTGAGTGTAGTTATACTGTAGTACTGAGTGTAGTTATTCTGTAGTACTGAGTGTAGTTATACTGTAGTGCTGAGTGTAGTTATACTGTAGTACTGAGTGTAGTTATACTGTAGTACTGAGTGTAGTTATACTATAGTACTGAGTGTAGTTATACTGTAGTTCTGAGTGTAGTTATACTGTAGTACTGAGTGTAGTTATACTGTAGTACTGAGTGTAGTTATACTGTAGTACTGAGTGTAGTTATACTGTAGTACTGAGTGTAGTTATACTGTAGTACTGAGTGTAGTTATACTGTAGTACTGAGTGTAGTTATACTGTAGTACTGAGTGTAGTTATACTGTAGTTCTGAGTGTAGTTATACTGTAGTACTGAGTGTAGTTATACTGTAGTACTGAGTGTAGTTATAATGTAGTTCTGAGTGTAGTTATACTGTAGTACTGAGTGTAGTTATACTGTAGTACTGAGTGTAGTTATAATGTAGTTCTGAGTGTAGTTATACTGTAGTACTGAGTGTAGTTATACTGTAGTACTGAGTGTAGTTATAATGTAGTTCTGAGTGTAGTTATACTGTAGTACTGAGTGTAGTTATACTGTAGTGCTGAGTGTAGTTATACTGTAGTACTGAGTGTAGTTATACTGTAGTACTGAGTGTAGTTATACTGTAGTGCTGAGTATAGTTATACTGTAGTACTGAGTGTAGTTATACTGTAGTACTGAGTGTAGTTATACTGTAGTACTGAGTGTAGTTATACTGTAGTACTGAGTGTAGTTATACTGTAGTACTGAGTGTAGTTATACTGTAGTACTGAGTGTAGTTATACTGTAGTACTGAGTGTAGTTATACTGTAGTACTGAGTGTAGTTATACTGTAGTACTGAGTGTAGTTATACTGTAGTACTGAGTGTAGTTATACTGTAGTACTGAGTGTAGTTATACTGTAGTACTGAGTGTAGTTACACTGTAGTACTGAGTGTAGTTATACTGTAGTACTGAGTGTAGTTATACTGTAGTACTGAGTGTAGTTATACTGTAGTGCTGAGTGTAGTTATACTGTAGTACTGAGTGTAGTTATACTGTAGTACTGAGTGTAGTTATACTGTAGTACTGAGTGTAGTTATACTGTAGTACTGAGTGTAGTTATACTGTAGTACTGAGTGTAGTTATACTGTAGTTCTGAGTGTAGTTATAATGTAGTACTGAGTGTAGTTATACTGTAGTGCTGAGTGTAGTTATACTGTAGTACTGAGTGTAGTTATACTGTAGTACTGAGTGTAGTTATACTGTAGTACTGAGTGTAGTTATACTGTAGTACTGAGTGTAGTTATACTGTAGTACTGAGTGTAGTTATACTGTAGTTCTGAGTGTAGTTATACTGTAGTACTGAATGTAGTTATAATGTAGTTCTGAGTGTAGTTATACTGTAGTACTGAGTGTAGTTATACTGTAGTACTGAGTGTAGTTATAATGTAGTTCTGAGTGTAGTTATACTGTAGTACTGAGTGTAGTTATACTGTAGTGCTGAGTGTAGTTATACTGTAGTACTGAGTGTAGTTATACTGTAGTACTGAGTGTAGTTATACTGTAGTACTGAGTGTAGTTATACTGTAGTACTGAGTGTAGTTATACTGTAGTACTGAGTGTAGTTATACTGTAGTACTGAGTGTAGTTATACTGTAGTACTGAGTGTAGTTATACTGTAGTACTGAGTGTAGTTATACTGTAGTACTGAGTGTAGTTATACTGTAGTACTGAGTGTAGTTATACTGTAGTACTGAGTGTAGTTATACTGTAGTACTGAGTGTAGTTATACTGTAGTACTGTAGTTATACTGTAGTACTGAGTGTAGTTATACTGTAGTACTGAGTGTAGTTATACTGTAGTACTGAGTGTAGTTATACTGTAGTACTGAGTGTAGTTATACTGTAGTACTGAGTGTAGTTATACTGTAGTACTGAGTGTAGTTATACTGTAGTACTGAGTGTAGTTATACTGTAGTTCTGAGTGTAGTTATACTGTAGTACTGAGTGTAGTTATACTGTAGTACTGAGTGTAGTTATACTGTAGTACTGAGTGTAGTTATACTGTAGTACTGAGTGTAGTTATACTGTAGTGCTGAGTGTAGTTATACTGTAGTACTGAGTGTAGTTATACTGTAGTACTGAGTGTAGTTATAATGTAGTACTGAGTGTAGTTATACTGTAGTACTGAGTGTAGTTATACTGTATTACTGAGTGTAGTTATAATGTAGTACGCTACTTTTAACGATGTACTCGAGCATAATAAAGTACTGTTATGACATTAATTACATTAGAGTATAATAACGTTCAGATTAGCGAGTATCATAGCGAGTCCGTACAGCGTTGATGGCGGACTCTAACAACTCCAGGAGATTAAGTGACTGAAGTGACTGAAATGACGATGACTAACTTTTATTAATAGGCAGTCGGCACTCAGACTGCTGCCAAACTAATTTTTTCTTCTCGGAGAAGGTAATTACCTTCTCCGAGAAGAAAAAATGAACCGTGTCCCACAAGTCACTAGAAAACGGCGTAAACTCTTCCAGTTATCATAATTTATTTTTTAGAAAGACACGTAAGCAAACACTATAACATATTTATTAGAAAACGTTTCGGTCCTGGGACCTTGATCACTTCTAATGTTAGAAGTGATCAAGGTCCCAGGACCTAAACGTTTTCTAATAAATATGTTATAGTGTTTGCTTACATGTCTTTCTAAACCAACTTGTCGGTATTTATTACCAAGGTTTATACCATCATAATTTATAGACGAGAGTCAATACAGACAAGTTGAGGCGGAAGACATGGGTTCAGGCAGCACTTACATGACGACGAAGATACGCAAGATACCTAAGTGATGCGTAGGTGTCTTGGCAAGACCTGCCTGGTTACTCCATCCCAGCAACACCAGATATTAGGACAATGCGTTTTTCTCCCAGAGACAATGATCTCTTTCGCCTTCCCCAGAGAATGAGAAACCCTCTCCAGAGATGTAAAAACTAACATCTCACAAATATATGGCCAAAATGAAAGCACAGATAAGCAAGAAAAATGGGAGAGGGGAATACTGCGTGAGCAATGACACTGACTACTTCCAGTGTTGATAAAAGTGTCCCCAGAGATGCTACCATAGCTCCTAACAACAAGAATGACAGTGATCCCCAGGACAGTGCCCCCAGAGATGTTACAACAGTTCCCAACAACAAGAATAACAGTGATCCCCAGAACAGTACCCCCAGAGATGCTATCACACTCACAAGAACGACAGTGATCACCAGGACAGTACCCCCAGAGATGTTACAACAGTTCCCAACAACAAGAGTAACAGTGATCCCCAGGACAGTACCCCCAGAGATGCTACCACAGTTACCAACAACAAGAATAACAGTGATCCCCAGGACAGTGCCCCCAGAGATGCTACCACAGTTACCAACAACAAGAATAACAGTGATCCCCAGGACAGTGCCCCCAGAGATGCTACCACAGTTACCAACAACAAGAATAACAGTGATCCCCAGGACAGTGCCTCCAGAGATGCTACCACAGCTCCTAACAACAAGAATGACAGTGATCCCCAGGACAGTACCCCCAGAGATGCTATCACAGCTCCTAACAAGAATGACAGTGATCCCCAGGACAGTACCCCCAGAGATGCTATTACAGCTCCTAACAAAAATGGCAGTAATCCCCAGGACAGTACCCCCAGAGATGCTATCGCAGCTCCTAACAAGAATGACAGTGATCCCCAGGACAGTACCCCCAGAGATGCTATTACAGCTCCTAACAAAAATGGCAGTAATCCCCAGGACAGTACCCCCAGAGATGCTATCACAGCTCCTAACAAGAATGACAGTGATCCCCAGGACAGTACCCCCAGAGATGCTATTACAGCTCCTAACAAAAATGGCAGTAATCCCCAGGACAGTACCCCCAGAGATGCTATCACAGCTCCTAACAAGAATGAGTGATCCCCAGGACAGTACCAACAGAGATGCTAACACAGCTCCTAACAAGAATGACAGTGATCCCCAGGACAGTACCCCCAGAGATGCTATTACAGTTCCTAACAAGAATGACAGTAATCCCCAAGACAGTACCCCCAGAGATGCTACCACAGTTCCCAACAACAAGAATAACAGTTATCCCCAGGACAGTACCCCCAGAGATGCTACCACAACTCCCAATAAGAAGACTATCAGTGATCCCCAAGAAGTACGACCAGAGTAGAAACATTAACAGTACGAGCATCAGGAGTGCATAATGCCGCCAGGTGTTCCCCAGCTGACTCACCAGGCTGTGTAACACGTTTATCCTCCACAACACATGAGCTTATCCTAACAGTTAATGTTGCGATGCGTCTCGTTGCGCCAACTCACAACATGTGCCAATATTTCCCTCGCTTATGGTATTCCCGACTGTATTATTACTCTCTCTTTTTTTAGGGGAGGGGGAAGGACATCCCTCTAGTTGGTTAATGGGGTTTAAAACCTATCGACTACACCTAAGTCATTAATGTTTCACGTAACCTTCCAAACGAAAGACAAGAATATTTTGCTCTCTGAAATAGGGAATAAAGCAAATTATCAGCATATATACACTGAGGAAAACACACCTCTTAGCATATGTATCCTGTATGATTAACTCTACGAGTTTCAAGCCATACATATTACATAAGAACATAAGAACATAAGAACTGTTCCTGCCTACTTTCTGTATTCGACTGAAGAAGCCTACTGTGTAGGCGAAACGTTTCGGAATAAAGTTGCCTAACTGTTGCCTATGTGTCTTACCTACCAACCTGTCGGTATTGTATACCATTTTGATGTTCATCTTGTCAGACACTGCAACACATGGCCTCTTGGTACAGAAAACGCCTTAGACAACCCTTCCAAGTGAGAACTGTTGGATCTGAGAGGGACCTGACCTCTCAGTCGCTACATTCTCACTACTACTACTACTACTACTACTACTACTACTACTACTACTACTACTCTGCACCTCTCCTTCCGACAGTATTTAAGTCTCCTCACTGTCGCTTGATCTTCATTCATTGGACACACAGCTCCATCGACGAACGATCTCGCCTCTCTAATTACCCCGTGTTGAGTGTGACTATCCTCAGAGTGGTGGTTACTAAACCTTCGTCTTCACCTTCAGGATTGGTGGGCCGGTGGTTGCCTACCCAAGGGCAGGAAGCCTCCCTCTGCACTCCTGTTGCTATCTGTAGCCTCCACGCTCCAGACTGTACGTGTAGTCTACACGCTATACAGCCAGTGTTGCCTCTCCTCGCCGTTGTCTGAAGTCTCCACGCCTCAGCCTGTAAGTGAAGTCTGCTCGCCATTCAGCTAGTGCTGGCTCTCCTCATCGCTCACAGCCAGAGTTGTTCTCTTCACCGAGTGGTGGTTACTGGACCTTCGTCTTCACCATCAGGATTGGTGCGTCGGTGGCTGCCTACCCAAGAGCAGGAAGCTTCCCTCTGCACTCCTGTTGCTGTCTGAAGTCTCCACGCCTCAGCCTGTACGTGTGGTCTACACGCCTTACAGCCAGTTCAGGGCATACAGTGCTCCATCAAGCTACAGCTCACCTCCTCAGTGTCCTGTGCCTCCAGAGACGCACTCCACAAGAAACTTTAAAGTTATAACCAGGCAAGTACGTGTGTCTACTTCACACGTACTTGCCTAGCCAATTTTTCTCACAGGATTGGCCCCCACATCTAATTTACGATGCCTGCAATGCCTTCCACCTCCTTTCCCCTTACCACTCCTCTACTGCCAACACCTGCCTCTACTCTGTCTACTCCTGCTTCTAAGGCCTACTCTGCCCCCACCTCTTCCAAGCCCAATTCTTTCTCGCTTAACCTCAAATACTCTAAATCTGATCATGCCACTATCTGTCCTGGAAATTTACTGTACCAGATCACTGGCGCTCCTCAGTATAAAGTCTTTAAAACCAACTCTGGATTCAAACTACTTCTTGACAGACATTCTTACGAAACGTACACCTCAACCGAGACCAGACAAAAACTTCTCAATGCAGGCTTCACTATTATTTGGACTCCTGAGCACCGCGCCAAATGCACAGTGATCGCAAAACACGTAGACTATTCTCTCCTGACTGCCTATGACACAGACAAAGAAGACTTAATGAAAGACATTAGTACTAAGAACAAAGTCTCTGTTGACGATATTTATAGACCTGAAAACTCTACCATCCTCAAAATACGCTGTTCAACTCCTTCTGACGCCTCTACACTCTTCAATCAAGGAATCCTTGCTAAGACCATCCGCATTCCTCCAAACTCTCTCTTCACTCCAAACTTTCACCCCATCACACAATGTCTGAAATGCTACAAATTCGGCCACGACAAAATCTCATGCACTTCCACACAAACCTGCTCCAGATGTTCAGCAACTGGCCACTTCTGGAACACTTGCAACCTCCCCCTAAAATGTTCTAACTGCGGTGGGTCACACACTGCAGTTGCAAATTCCTGCCCTACTAGAAAAGACATTCTCTCCACCCTCAGAGAAAGCCAACCTCCCTCCCTCCCCAACCCCTTCCCTGCACCTCCCCCTCCTACAATACCTTCCACCCCTACCCCCAATGCCTGGGTTACCCCACGCACTTGGTCTACCCCTCCTACTCTACACACTTCAAACACCAACACACAGACTACAATCACCTCTCCTTCTACACCTACACCCACACTAGACTACAAAACTAACTGCCAACTCGCCACTGCTGCCCACTCTGCGATGGTAATCTCTCAAGCCTACCAATCAGACTACTCACATGTCCTTAACGGGCAGATATGGAAAATTTTCTAGGGTGCTTACCTGTATGTACCTCAACATTATATACATACCAGTAATCTCATTGGGAGACAATCATATTGTTTACCGTAGTCACCCCGTGTAGACATGTGAGAAAACTTAACCACCCCTGGTCGCACCAAGTGGTCCCCTCGACCTCACAATCTTATCCATATCTATCCGAGACCAGTATGGATTGGGTAGCACCCACAAGTACGGTGCTACTAATTAATTGTGGACTGTATAGATTATATTAGTTTAGCTGAATGAAGGGGAGGGGGGTAGGATACACCTGGATACATCCGTCAAGGAAAACATTTGTACATAATCCCACCACTTACCAGATGTTCTCTGGTGATCACTTGAGGTAGCTGGATCACTTGTAACCTATCTAATTATAACATACCACTACTGGCCAGTCTAAGGTTGCTATAACTAGAAGGGTTACTTAACTGTGGGTGATTGATATTCCTCATTTCTTGATTCACCATCTCATTTTCGATGTCCTGCTACACCGACACGATTCTCATTCCAGCAGGACGAGGTATCCGCTGGTTTGTCCTGCTTTAGACGTCGTGACTCAAGGAGTTTCCCTTTCCTCGTCTCGTTAACAACGAGGTCTAGCGTGTTCACTCGGAGCAAACGACTTATTTCACTTCACATATTCTCTTAACTCAATGTTATTATCACTGATTACATTACCATTCACAAGACGATTTAACGTCTCATAACTATTACACAAATTAGAGGTCACTCCATTGAGATCTGAGGCCGATGAGCGAGGATTAACACACGGGTATGTCCCCTGGACACTCACCCTGGCCGTGCACCTGCCACCCGCTCCTACTCTTAACACTCATTTTACCACTCTATTACCGTGGTCCCGTAAATCACGTTCCTTCACTCTCCACCAGGAACAGTTACGACACTTCTTATTATGAAATGAGGCCTATATTAATCCTTAGGCCGCCGTGAACGTCAATTTCGTGGTTCCATGCTTTCTCAGCTTCTTCACCACCATTCAAAACAATACGCGCCTCTCCCCCCCGCACATCCGCGCATGCGCAAAGGGAACTCTTGGTTCTACTCTTATTTTCAAATACATTTTTGACCCATATAGACACATTAAACACCTATTAGGCACTATAGTTTCGGAAAATCAAAAAATTTTCCACACTAATCTTGTCCGCTAACAATCTTCCCTCTTTAATTATCCCTCCTTCCTGCTTCTCCTCTAAGCCCCCTACAACCTCTACCTCCTCCCTCTCTCCCACCCTCCCACTTCCTACACCCACCAGCTCTCCTCCTGCCCTACCCCTCTTCACTACTTCCACCCCTCCCACCAACACCCCTACTGCTGCTGCTACGACCACCCCTCCCCCGACCTCCTTACCCACTTCCTCATCCCCAACCAAAGCTTCCGCTTCCTTACCCAGTACCATAGCTTCCACTTCCTCATCCCCTACCAAAGCTTCCACTTCCTCTGCATCTACCTTCGCCCACTCCTCCACCACAACCAAAACTTCATCCAGGTCCAACTCCACCTCCTCCAGACAAAATCCACTCAAACTCAAACCTGCCCCAACTTCTGACAGACATACAAAAGAACATAAAAACAGATCCATCTCTTCCTCCCCCTCCAGGAAACGGGTCCGTAGCACCTACAAACTCGCATCCACTGATGGCACCACTATCACGGGTTTTAATCCAAACTCCTCCGACATTAACTTTGCTATGACGAAACCATTAAATCATGTTTAAAGTGATTCAGTTCAACGTACGTTCTTACTTTACTATTAGACACCTACTGGCCGAGCTCCTTGAAGCAGAGAGACCAGATATTGTTTTGCTAAACAGTACCTGCCTCAAAGCCCCTCAACGTATCCGCCATTATGGTTATACTGCACTACAGTCCCCCTATGATCCCCACGATGGGGTTGCCATCCTGTCAAATCCAACATAAAACACGAATCTCTCCCAATCCCTTTTATTCACCAACACTGTCTTGCAGTCAGAATGCACACCCACCTTGGCCCCTTTATCTTTTTCACCACCTATGCTCGCCCAAACACTATTCTCAACATACACGACCTTTCCTTAGTCTTCAACTACACCAACACATCAACATACCTACTAGCTGACATGAATGCCAAACACACCGCCTTTCATCACACCAGTAACAACCAACTTGATCACCAATTACTCAACTTCACTAACCATAAACACCTAATTCATCTAGGCCCAGACTTCAATACCTTCTTCAATCACACGGGCCAAGGCAAACCAAACATCATTCTAGCAAACCGAGCCAGTTCTCTATTTCAACACTACATCTCACCTGGCCCTATTACAGGCTCTGATCACATCCCAGTCATCTTGCACATCTCCTCCAACCCTATCCTCATTCCAACCACACCTTCCTTCTCCTACAAGAACGCTGACTGGGATGCTTTCAAACAACACATAGACAATATTAACTTCACCTACGACTATAACAACAAACCTATCTCTGACATCGATACTCAACTTGATCTCATCCAGGACACCATTACACAAGCAGCCAACAACGCAATACCAAAGAAAACTCACACCACTCGTTATTCCTTCAAACGGTCACTCAGAACAAGAAGACTAATTATCTGCTACCACAACTGCTTCCTCGACAACACACACAGATTTAATCAAGTTCGATTAGATCTCACTTACCTCAGAAACAACATTCTACACAGCCTAGACCAAGACCACAACAATCACTCATGCAACAAGCAGACAAACAGCGCATTAAAAACACCAAAGCCTTCTGGAACTTTATCAAAAAAATCAGAGGCACAACTCCCACCAACAAATTCAAACACATCACCCACAACAACACACACATCTCAGACCCGCAGGCTGCTACTAACATCTTCAAAAACAACTGGGAGAACATCTTCCACCATCACCCACCTTACCCTAACGTTATTCAACACATTCAGAACATAGAACACTGGAACACTACACACACATACGAAACAACACCAAATAGCCACATACATCTAGACTCTCTCACCTCCTCCCAAGAGCTCGACACTCCTTTCACCAACACAGACATTAAAACTCTCCTCAGACACCTTCCTCCCAAGGCTCCTGGCGCCTCTGGCCTAAACCATATTATCCTAAAACACCTTCCTGACTCTATCATTACTGCCTACACAAACCTCCTCAATGCCTCCCTTGCCTCTGGATACTTCCCTTCCCTCTTCAAAGCTGCTACTGCTATCCTCCTTCCTAAACCCAAAAAAGACCACTCTGATCCTAGAAATTATCGCCCTATCAGCCTCCTCGAAACTTTAGGTAAACTCTTTGAAAAACTCATCAACCATCGCCTTCGCAGATACCTGGAACACAACTCTCTACTTTCTGATGGTCAGTTTGGCCTCAGAACACACAGATCCACACAAGATGCCATTAACATCATTCTCAACTACATCCACATAAACACAAAACAAAGAAACAGGACAGCCCTGGTTGCAAAAGACGTTGAAAAAGCTTTTGACACTGTCTGGCACCAAGGGCTCAAGTACAAACTCTGCACTAACTTTAACCTGCCTCTCACTACTCGTAAACTCCTCTGCAACTTCCTAGACGGCCGTACCATGAGAATCAAATTCCAAGGCTGTTACTCTGACTACTTCACACTAAATGCTGGAGTACCCCAGGGATCTGTCCTCTCTCCTACCCTCTACATTTTATACACTAACGACATTCCAACACCTGTATACCAAAACTCCATCACACTAGCCTATGCAGACGACATTACACAACTTATCACTCATGCCAATATAGATACACTCACACACAAAACACAAAATGAGGTCGATAGGATAGCCATCTGGGAACAAAAATGGAGGATCAAAACCAATGCAGCTAAATCCAGCATTACATATTTTAACTACAGAAAACGTGATCCTCCATTACCTGTCGAGCTCAGAACAGCTGACACCCGCACTTACATCCCCATGACACAATCTGTCACTGTCCTTGGCGTTAATCTTGACTACCTTCTACGCTTACACGGACACATTCACTCAAGGCATGCAATAGCTAGTAAGGCCCTTGCGGGCCTCTACAAGCTGAAACATGCCTCTCAACGCACCAAACTACACCTCTACAAATCCCTTATACGTCCTCTGATAACTTACTCTCCTCTAGCCCTCTCTCTTGCAGCAAAAACAAACTTAAACTGCAGCGTGTCCAGAACAAGGCGCTGCGCTGGGTGCTTGATGTCAGATGGGAGGACTTCGCCACAAGCGAGTCTCTCCATGCCCAATTAGACATCCCTGCGCTGAATCTGTACTGGAAGACGCTCAGTGACAGACAGATTGACAAACTCGTGACACGACATGACTACTGGACCTCTCTCCTTGACGAAGACATTCGCAGACCCACAAACCAACACAACCTTTTCTACTCCTTGCATGATCCTGCTCCTAACCCTATTTACAAATAACCTTGGATTCTCCGAGAGGTACCTTCTATGACAGGTACCATTCTCTGATCCACGTTCGCCATACCCTTTGGGTTAAGACATGGCTCAGTTCTACACTCCTCTCTAGCTCTAAACGTCGCATGTCCCTTCCTTCCCGCTCACCCCACCGGAGTCCCAACAGAAGAGCCTGAATTTCTCTTCTCAATATCTGTCCCACGATCGCCTCGCTGCTGGGTTAAGCCCTGGCTCTATTTCTACGACTAAGAACACTCCTCTCCAGCACTGTTCTTCGTCTGTCCCGTCTTCCCCGCTCATCCCATTTGGGATCTTACCTGAACTTTCGTTCGTTCGTTCGTTCGCTTGATCTTCAGATAGTTCCTGACTATGGAACTGAACTTCTCCAGGCCGAGGAACTGACAACCTCAAATTCTACGATTTCAAGGGTGATGGACTGATTACATCGTCTTCACATCTCTACTGTTCCTGCCTACTTTCTGTATTCGACTGAAGAAGCCTACTGTGTAGGCGAAACGTTTCGGAATAAAGTTGCCTAACTGTTGCCTATGTGTCTTACCTACCAACCTGTCGGTATTGTATACCATTTTGATGTTCATCTTGTCAGACACTGCAACACATGGCTACAGAAAACGCCTTAGACAACCCTTCTAAGTGAGAACTGTTGGATCTGAGAGGGACCTGACCTCTCAGTCGCTACATTCTCACTGCTACTACTACTACTACTACTCTGCACCTCTCCTTCCGACAATATTTAAGTCTCCGCACTGTCGCTTGATCTTCAGATAGTTCCTGACTATGGAACTGAACTTCTCCAGGCCGAGGGACTGACAACCTCAAATTCTACGACTTCAAGGGTGATGGACTGATTACATCGTCTTCACATCTCTACTGTTCCTGCCTACTTTCTGTATTCGACTGAAGAAGCCTACTGTGTAGGCGAAACGTTTCGGAATAAAGTTGGCTAACTGTTGGTAGGTAAGACACATAGGCAACAGTTAGGCAACTTTATTCCGAAACGTTTCGCCTACACAGTAGGCTTCTTCAGTCGAATACAGAAAGTAGGCAGGAACAGTAGAGATGTGAAGACGATGTAATCAGTCCATCACCCTTGAAGTCGTAGAATTTGAGGTTGTCAGTCCCTCGGCCTGGAGAAGTTCAGTTCCATAGTCAGGAACTATCTGAAGATCAAGCGACAGTGCGGAGACTTGGAAATATAAACACAAATGCAGTATAATGTGATCCTTTATTGACAACGTTTCACCCACACAGTGGGCTTTTTCAAGTCACAAGTTCTGTTTGTGACTTGAATAAGCCCACTGTGTGGGCGAAACGTAGTCAATAAAGGATCACATTATACTGCATTTGTGTTTATATTTCCATTGTGTCGGTATTTTATACCATTTATTTCCACAGTGCGGAGACTTAAATACTGTCGGAAGGAGAGGTGCAGAGTAGTAGTAGTAGTAGTAGTGAGAATGTAGCCACTCAGAGGTCAGGTCCCTCTCAGATCCAACAGTTCTCACTTGGAAGGGTTGTCTAAGGCGTTTTCTGTACCAAGAGGCCATGTGTTGCAGTGTCTGACAAGATGAACATCAAAATGGTATACAATACCGACAGGTTGGTAGGTAAGACACATAAGCAACAGTTAGGCAACTTATTCCGAAACGTTTCGCCTACACAGTAGGCTTCTTCAGTCGAATACAGAAATAAAGTTGCCTAACTGTTGCCAATGTGTCTTACCTACCAACCTGTCGGTATTGTATACCATTTTGATGTTCATCTTGTCAGACACTGCAACACATGGCCTCTTGGTACAGAAAACGCCTTAGACAACCCTTCCAAGTGAGAACTGTTGGATCTGAGAGGGACCTGACCTCTCAGTCGCTACATTCTCACTACTACTACTACTACTACTCTGCACCTCTCCTTCCGACAGTATTTAAGTATCCGCACTGTTGCTTGATCTTCAGATAGTGTAAAAACCGAGGGAAAATAATTATTTAAAATCGAGCACATTTCATTCTCTTTGTCAGTAAGATGCCCATAGTCACTTTTAAGGGGACCTATCTTATCTCTAACCTTTGTTCTATAGACCTGGAAAAAACTTTTGGGGTTAGTTTTAGAATCCCTAGCAACTTTAATTTCATAGTCCCTTTTAGCTTTTCTTATCCCCTTTTTAATGTCCCTCTTAATGTCAATATACTGATTCATAAGATGACCCTCACTTCTTATGATACGCCTATAAATTCCTTTCTTATGCCCTAGTAGATATTTGAGCCTATTATTCATCCATTTTGGGTCATTTCTATTTGATCTAATTTCTTTATACGGGATAAACGTTGTTTGAGCAGCATGTATAGTGTTCAGAAAACTGTCATATTGATAGCTCTCTTCGTTACCCCAGTCAACAGATGATAAGTGTTCTCTAAGCCCATCGTAATCTGCTAAGCGAAAATCTGGGACTGTTACTGAGTTATCCCTACTATCATACTTCCATTCAATGCTAAATGTAATTGATTTGTGGTCGCTAGCACCCAGTTCCTCTGAAATTTCTAAATTATTAACAAGGGATTCATTGTTTGCCAGAACTAAGTCAAGCAGGTTATTACCCCTTGTAGGTTCTGTCACAAACTGCTTCAAAAAACAATCCTGAACTACTTCTATGAAGTCGTATGATTCTAAATTCCCAGTCAAGAAATTCCAATCAATATGACTAAAGTTAAAGTCTCCTAGAATTACTACATTATCGTGCCTTGTGGCCTTAACAATTTCCTCCCATAGTAGTCTCCCCTGGTCCCTATCTAAGTTTGGGGGACAGTATATCACACCTAAAATAAATTTTTCATGCCCCCCTGAAAATTCTATCCAAACAGACTCGGACATGCAATGTCACCCCACCCCCCTTCCCGATACTTCTATCTACTTGGAACAATTTAAAACCCTGAATGTGATATTCCGCAGGCATGTCTCGATTTTTCATATTGAACCACTATTATCAAGTCATATATATATATATATATATATATATATATATATATATATATATATATATATATATATATATATATATATATATATATATATATATATATATATATAAGAAAGTAAGTGGTGATGCAAGACAGGGTGGTCAAGGTTAACTACTTCGGGGAGGGTCCGTGAAGGTGAGTTAGTAGCCTCTTATTTATTGACCACTGTTGTAACTCACTAAAAATACTCCGCTGCTTAAAATAATGACCAGAGTAGTGATGGAGGTAAATTATAAAGAGGGATACCACAAACTGCTTGATGGTTAATTGCATAGAGGGATACCAAAGGTTGCTTGATGGTTAATTATATAGAGGGGTAGTTCAAGTTCTTTGGTTAATTATATACAGGTTGTTTGGAGGTTATATAAAGGGATACCAGAAGTTGTCTGGATGTTATATAAAGGTATATCACAAGCATTGTATGTTATTTAGAGGGATACCACAAGCTTCTTGTAGTTCTTTAGAACTTAATATGTAAAATTCCCTTCTGTGGGAAGGGATGAAGAGAGAGAGAGAGAGAAAGAGAGAGAGAGAGAGAGAGAGAGAGAGAGAGAGAGAGAGAGAGAGAGAGAGAGAGAGAGAGAGAGAGAGAGAGAGAGAGAGAGAGACAGACAGACAGACAGAGACAGAGACAGAGACAGAGAGAGAGAGAGAGAGAGATGAGGAGAGAAGAGGGAAAGAGAGAGTCAAACTGGGAGTGTGGCATGCTAAGAGTATGTTACATTATATTCGGTGTATGTTTCACACCCATACAGAACTGCGCTCCTGACCAGTGAACCAGATGCTAAGAATATAACAAGAGGAGTCCCCTTGTTATACTAGCACCTTGAGTCAACCCAGACAATCACAAGGAAGTCTGCCAAAGTAGAGAAACGATGTTGTAGACTCGTGAATCAACATTGTCAGACTTACCTCAAGTCTGGTCAGCCACTTTTCTCACTGTGTCTCTGGCTTAAAAAACTTGCTTTGTACATATAGTATATAAATTGAATATATACTTGCGTGCTGTCTATTGAAGGAAATATATATATATATATATATATATATATATATATATATATATATATATATATATATATATATATATATATATATATATATATATATATATATATATATATATGCAATAAGATCACAGTAAACAGGTGATTTCAGAATATGCAAAACAACCACTGTGAAAGAATAGAGAAGTTCCAAGCGCTTTCGTGACTACTCACATTATCAAGGAACAATGAGAGTAAACCATCAAAGGAAGGTATATAAAGGCGTAGCCCACACCTCACTATCAGATCCCACAATAACGAAACACCTGACGCGAGACAGCAGGCCCTCCGGCCGAACTAGGCAGGTCCTTCTTACAACCCACCAACAAACTATTCTACCCAAGAAATAAGAAATTTAAAAAAATATTATTTGTCCAATGTATTATTAAATTCTTCCCAAATTCTATTAATTATAAATGGATCTAATTTATATAAACCAAAGGAAATATTCATATTATTGTCAAAACTGCTTTTTATGAAACAAGATTCAATTATATTCCTGTCGACCATGGACTTGCTTGATACTACTTTCTCAACTTTTTGAAAATCAATTGGATGGTTAAAATCTCTTACATGAATAAATAGAGCATTGGAATCTTGTCCAGTTCTAATGCTATATTTATGTTGTTTTAATCTTAGTTCGAGATTTTTACCAGTTTGACCGTAATAAACTTTATCGCAAATTTTACAAGGAATCTTATAGACACATCCATCAGCATTTTGATAAAGAATTCCCCCCAGAATGCTGATGGATGTGTCTATAAGATTCCTTGTAAAATTTGCGATAAAGTTTATTACGGTCAAACTGGTAAAAATCTCGAACTAAGATTAAAACAACATAAATATAGCATTAGAACTGGACAAGATTCCAATGCTCTATTTATTCATGTAAGAAGTGATCAAGGTCCCAGGACCGAAACGTTTTCTAATAAACATGTTATAGCTACAAGATTGCACCTGTGTTCGTAATAGTGGGGAGAGAGGTGAGAGAAGGGGATACCTTGATGCCTAGTGAAGGGGACACCTTGATGCTAGTGAAGGGGATACCTTGATGCTAGTGAAGGGGATACCTTGATGCCTAGTGAAGGGGACACCTTGATGCTAGTGAAGGGGACACCTTGATGCTAGTGAAGGGGATACCTTGATGCCTAGTGAAGGGGACACCTTGATGCTAGTGAAGGGGATACCTTGATGCTAGTGAAGGGGATACCTTGATGCTAGTGAAGGGGACACCTTGATGCCTAGTGAAGGGGACACCTTGATGCTAGTGGATTGGATACCTTGATGCCTAGTGAAGGGGACACCTTGATGCTAGTGAAGGGGACACCTTAATGCTAGTGAAGGGGACACCTTGATGCTAGTGAAGGGGACACCTTGATGCTAGTGAAGGGGATACCTTGATGCCTAGTGAAGGGGACACCTTGATGCTAGTGAAGGGGACACCTTGATGCTAGTGAAGGGGATACCGTAGAAAGATTGTTGTTCCTTCCATTCCTCGGATCAAGCCTTGTTGTCCCCACCCTTCCCATTCCTCAGGAGCTGCTTAGGCCTTACGGATTTAGCGAATAATAATAATTTGAAGTAGTATTCAGAGAGACGACTATTAGTGACTATATAAATGATTATTAGTTACCATTTTATAATTATAATCATGGGGAGCGCTAAACCCACAGGGTTATACAGCGCTTGTGGGGAGGGGATTCTAAGGTAAGACTTAATTCAGGGAAATGAAACACAGATCCAATTCCCAAGATCAAGAGCCCCTCACTAACCTTCATTGAGGGGTATCAGTGACCAGATAGATTGTTGTTAGTGACCAGAATGTTGTTAGTGACCAGAATGTTGTTAGTGACCAGAATGTTGTTAGTGACAAGATTGTTGTTAGTGACCAGAATGTTGTTAGTGACCAGATTGTTGTTAGTGACAAAATTGTTGTTAGTGACCAGATTGTTGTTAGTGACCAGAATGTTGTTAGTGACCAGAATGTTGTTAGTGACCAGATTGTTGTTAGTGACCAGAATGTTGTTAGTGACCAGAATGTTGTTAGTGACCAGATTGTTGTTAGTGACCAGAATGTTGTTAGTGACCAGAATGTTGTTAGTGACAAGATTGTTGTTAGTGACCAGAATGTTGTTAGTGACCAGAATGTTGTTAGTGACAAGATTGTTGTTAGTGACAAAATTGTTGTTAGTGACAAGATTGTTGTTAGTGACAAAATTGTTGTTAGTGACCAGAATGTTGTTAGTGACAAGATTGTTGTTAGTGACCAGAATGTTGTTAGTGACCAGAATGTTGTTAGTGACCAGAATGTTGTTAGTGACCAGATTGTTGTTAGTGACAAAATTGTTGTTAGTGACCAGAATGTTGTTAGTGACAAGATTGTTGTTAGTGACCAGAATGTTGTCAGTGACCAGAATGTTGTTAGTGACAAGATTGTTGTTAGTGACCAGAATGTTGTTAGTGACCAGAATGTTGTTAGTGACCAGAATGTTGTTAGTGACCAGATTGTTGTTAGTGACAAAATTGTTGTTAGTGACCAGAATGTTGTTAGTGACAAGATTGTTGTTAGTGACCAGAATGTTGTTAGTGACCAGATTGTTGTTAGTGACAAAATTGTTGTTAGTGACCAGAATGTTGTTAGTGACAAGATTGTTGTTAGTGACCAGAATGTTGTTAGTGACCAGATTGTTGTTAGTGACAAAATTGTTGTTAGTGACGAGAATGTTGTTAGTGACAAGATTGTTGTTAGTGACCAGAATGTTGTTAGTGACCAGATTGTTGTTAGTGACAAAATTGTTGTTAGTGACGAGAATGTTGTTAGTGACAAGATTGTTGTTAGTGACCAGAATGTTGTTAGTGACCAGATTGTTGTTAGTGACCAGATTGTTGTTAGTGACCAGAATGTTGTTAGTGACAAGATTGTTGTTAGTGACCAGAATGTTGTTAGTGACCAGATTGTTGTTAGTGACCAGAATGTTGTTAGTGACCAGATTGTTGTTAGTGACCAGAATGCTGTTAGTGACCAGAATGTTGTTAGTGACCAGATTGTTGTTAGTGACCAGAATGTTGTTAGTGACCAGATTGTTGTTAGTGACCAGATTGTTGTTAGTGACCAGATTGTTGTTAGTGACCAGAATGTTGTTAGTGACCAGATTGTTGTTAGTGACCAGATTGTTGTTAGTGACCAGATTGTTGTTAGTGACCAGATTGTTGTTAGTGACCAGATTGTTCTTAGTGACCAGAATGTTGTTAGTGACCAGATTGTTGTTAGTGACCAGATTGTTGTTAGTGACCAGATTGTTGTTAGTGACCAGATTGTTGTTAGTGACCAGAATGTTGTTAGTGACCAGATTGTTGTTAGTGACCAGATTGTTGTTAGTGACCAGATTGTTGTTAGTGACCAGATTGTTGTTAGTGACCAGATTGTTGTTAGTGACCAGATTGTTGTTAGTGACCAGAATGTTGTTAGTGACCAGATTGTTGTTAGTGACCAGATTGTTGTTAGTGACCAGACTGTTGTTAGTGACCAGATTGTTGTTAGTGACCAGATTGTTGTTAGTGACCAGAATGTTGTTAGTGACCAGAATGTTGTTAGTGACCAGATTGTTGTTAGTGACCAGATTGTTGTTAGTGACCAGATTGTTGTTAGTGACCAGACTGTTGTTAGTGACCAGATTGTTGTTAGTGACCAGAATGTTGTTAGTGACCAGAATGTTGTTAGTGACCAGATTGTTGTTAGTGACCAGATTGTTGTTAGTGACCAGACTGTTGTTAGTGACCAGAATGTTGTTAGTGACCAGATTGTTGTTAGTGGCTTGATAGATTGTTGTTAGTGTCAAGATTGTTAGTGACTAGATAGATTATTATTATTATTAACTAGATTTTTGTTAGTGGCTAGATTGTTATTATTGACTAGATTGTTGTTATTGACTAGAAAGATTGTTGTTAGTGACTAGACTGTTGTTAGTAACTAGGCTATTGTTAGTAACTAGGCTGTTGTTAGTGGCTAGATTGAACATAAGAACATAAGAAAGAAGGAACACTGCAACAGGCCTACTGACCCATGCGGAGCAGGTCCATGTCCCCCCCCCCGGATTAGACCAATGACCCACCCAGTCTGGTCATCCCCACTCAAGGATGGAGCACTGTACCAGACCCGGCAGCACAAGCTAGTCAGGTCCAACTCACACCCACTCATATATTTATCTAACCTATTTTTAAAACTACACAACGTTTTAGCCTCAATAACTGTACTTGGGAGTTTGTTCCACAACTCTATTACCAAACCAGTATTTTCCTACATCCTTCCTGAATCTGAATTTTTCCAACCTGAAACCATTGTTGCGAGTCCTGTCTTGGCTGGAAATTTTCAGCACACTATTTACATCCCCTTTATTTATTCTGTTTTCCATTTATACAACTCGATCATATCCCCCCTAATTCTACGCCTTTCGAGAGAGTGCAGATTCAGGGCCCTCAGTCTATCCTCATAGGGAAGATTTCTGATACATGGGATCGTCTTTGTCATCCTCCTTTGTACGTTTTCCAGAGCATTTATATCTATTCTGTAATACGGTGACCAGAACTGAGCAGCATAGTTTAAATGAGGCCTAACCAAGGATATATACAGTTGAAGAACAACCTGAGGACTTCTATTATTTATACTTCTATATATGAAGCCAAGAATTCTATTAGCTTTATTGCGAACACTAATGCACTGTTGTCTTGGTTTTAGGTTACTGCTAACCAGAACTCCTAAATCCTTTTCGCAATCAGTAGTATTAAGATCTACATTATTTAGTTTATATGTGGCATGGTTATTTAACTGTTCAACATTTAGAACTTTGCATTTGTCAATATTAAACTGCATCTGCCACTTCTCCGACCATTGCGTCAGTCTATTCAAATCATCCTGGAGTGCTCTAATGTCCTCATTAGAATGAATTAGACGGCCTATTTTGGTGTCATCAGCAAATTTGCTTATGTCGCTATTTATTCCCTCATCTATGTCGTTTATGTAAATTGTGAACAACAACGGGCCCAACACTGACCCCTGAGGAACACCGCTTGTGACGTGCCCCCATTCTGATTTCTCCCCATTTATGCAAACTCTCTGCTGTCTATTTGTCAGCCATGCCTCTTCCCAGGAAAAAATTCTCCTCCTATTCCGTGTGCCCTAGTTGCTCGATTGTTGTTAGTGACTAGATTGTTGTTAGTGACTAGATTGTTGTTAGTGACTTGATTGTTGTTAGTGACTAGATTGTTGTTAGTAACTAGATTGTTGTTAGTGGCTAGATTGTTGTTAGTGGCTAGAAAGATTGTTGTCAGTAACTCGATAGATTGCTGTTAGTGACTAGATTGTTGTTAATGGCTAGATTGTAGATTGTTGTTAGTGGCTCGATTGTTAGTGACTAGATAGATTGTTGTTAGTGACTAGATTGTTGTTAGTGACTTGATTGTTGTTAGTGACTAGACAGATTGTCGTTAGTGACTAGATTGTTGTTAGTGACTAGATTGTTGTTAGTGGCTAGATTGTTGTTAGTGACTAGATTGTCAGTGGCTAGATTGCTGTTAGTGACTAGATTGCCGTTAGTAGCTAGATTGTTGTTAGTGACTAGACAGATTGTTGTTAGTAACTAGATTGTTGTTTGTGACCAAATTGCTTTTAGTGACTAGATTGTTGTTAGTGGTTAGATAGATTGTTGTTAGTGACTCGAAAGATTGCTGTCAGTAACTAGAATGTTGCTATTGGCTAAATAGATTGTTGTTAGTGGCTAGATAGATTGTTGTTAGTAACTCGATAGATTGCTGTTAGTGACCAGAGTGTTGTTAGTGACTAGATTGTTGTTAGTGACTAGATTGTTGTTAGTGGCTAGATTGTTTTTAGTGGCTAGATAGATTGTTGTTAGTAACTCGATAGATTGCTGTTAGTGACTAGATTGTCATTAGTGGCTAGATTGTTGTTAGTGGCTAGATAGATTGTTGTTAGTAACTCGATAGATTGCTGTTAGTGACTAGATTGTTATTAGTGACTATATTGTTGTTAGTGGCTAGATTGTTGTTAGTGACTAGATTGCTAGTGGCTAGAGAGATTGTTGTTAGTGGTTAGATTGCTGTTAGTAACTAGACAGATTGTTGTTAGTAGCTAGATTATTGTTACTGACTAGATCGTTGCTAGTGACTAGATAGTTGTGACTAGACTGTTGCTAGTGACTAGACTGTTGTGACTAGATTGCTGTTAGTGAATATATAGAGTGTTGTTAGTAGGTATGTCTACTACAGTGCCTGACAGAGGTCACTGCTACAAGACGAAGGACTCAATGATATGAAGGCTCTTGATCCAAGGTATGTAAGCTACACATCTCGTTCCTCAGAACAAACCTAAGTGTTCTTATTCCTAAGGCACAGTGATCCTTACAGGATACATATAAGAACAGCAACAACTACAACACCAACAACAACGACAGTAACCACATCACCAACAACAACGACAGTAACAACAACAACTACAGCACCACCAACAACAACTTCAGCACCAACAACAATAACTACAGCAACAACAACAACTACAGCACCACCAACAACAACTACAGCACCAACAACAACAACTAAAGCACCAACAACAATAACTACAGCAACAACAACAACTACAGCAACAACAACTACAGCACCACCAACAACAACTACAGCAACAACAACAACAACTAAAGCACCAACAACAATAACTACAGCAACAACAACAACTACAGCAACAACAACTACAGCACCACCAACAACTACAGCACCACCAACAACTACAGCACCACCAACAACAACTACAGCACCAACAACAACAACTACAGCAACAACAACAACAACTAAAGCACCAACAACAATAACTACAGCAACAACAACAACTACAGCACCAACAACAACAATTAAAGCACCAACAACAATAACTACGGCAACAACAACAACAACTACAGCACCAAAAACAACAACTGCAGCAACAACAACAACAACTACAGCACCAACAACAACAACTACAGCACCACCAAAAACAACTACAGCACCAACAACAACAACTAAAGCACCAACAACAATAACTACAGCACCACCAACAACAACTACAGCGCCAACAACAACAACTACAGCACCACCAACAACAACTACAGCGCCAATAACAACAACTACAGCACCACCAACAACAACTACAGAAACAACAACAACAACAACAACTATAGCACCAACAACAACAACTACAGCACCAACAACAATAACTATGGCAACAACAACAACAACTACAGCACCACCAACAACAACTACAGCAACAACAACAACTACAGCACCAACAACAATAACTACAGCAACAACAACTACAGCGCCACCAACAACAACTACAGCACCACCAACAACAACAACTACAGCACCAACAGCAACTACAGCACCACCAACAACAACAACTACAGCACCAACAACAACTATAGCAACAACAACAACTACAGCACCACCAACAACAACTACAGCACCACCAACAACAACTACAGCAACAACAACAACAACAACTACAGCAACAACAACAACAACAACTACAGCAACAACAACAACAACAACTACAGCAACAACAACAACAACAACTACAGCACCAACAACAATAACTACAGCAACAACAACAACTACACCACCACCAACAAAAAAACCATGGCAAAGAAAATAACAACTACTGCACCACCACCAACAACTCAGCACCACTATTGTGACCCCTGAATGGGTCACAATGTATATAATGTATATTATCTGTTCATATAATTTTATATTGGTTATATTTGCGATAATAGCTGAATCGTAAATATTTTGCTTTATATTATTATTTGACTTAGTTATAATATTAGGTAGGATGTAACATTTATATATTATTCAGTGCTCATTGTTCGAGAGTGTTAAGTAGCTGAAAGCATTGTCTAACTACTGTGTTTTCTCTCCGCTCGTTATGCTGCCGGCTTCTCTATGTTGCTGGGCAGCAGCAGTCCACGGAGAGTCACTTGATCAGGAGGAGGGGTGATCACACCTCACCTGGAGAGAGTCTAGCTGGCCTGTGCTGTCTATTATCGGTTGGACGTTGCTTCTAACAAAAGGTTCCCCACACCAGCTCTACCTTGTGGGCTCTTGTTGGAAGATCGTCTCTGTCGCTTTCTTGTTGTTGGTTCTGAGTAACTCTGTTCCTAGAACATTACCTAGACTTAGTGATTTTCGACGTTGTACTGAGGTTGTGTGCCTCATAGACACTCTGAGAAACTCAGGTCCTGAGCTGTAGCTTCTGACCTAATTTGTACTGGTATCTGTGCACTGTCACCGTTTGGGATTTTCTAATGCTGAACTTAGATTCAGTAGTATGGGAGTTTTGTGACTTTTGTGGAGGATCTGCTGATGGTCCCTACTTAGTGTCGTTATATTATCTCCTTTTTCCTGATTCTGTGTTGCTGCTGCTTGTTATATTGCTGTTCGGCTTAACAGTCGTTTTATTGTTCAAGCAAGCTGTTCTGATTGCCAGGTTGGTCAAGAAGTTAGTTTATGTGAGGACTTTCAGTCAGTCACTGGTTAAGTTTAGTCGAGTCTTGAGACATAGCGAACTACTTAGAGCACTTACACACAAACTTACTTGTATATATATGTATTATGTTAAATGCTAACAATATACCAGACGGCACTTAAAAGCCATGAAGATGTGATATGTTCCTTCAGCACAATACTACTGTACACCAGAGAAGTGATTATTTTGATTATATTGATTACTTTAATTTATTTTGATGCACGCCTAGACATCTTTAGTATTAATAAACTTATTAAATTTTAATTTCTTTAGTTAGTAGCCTACCAGTTGTAGTCCTGAAGCACTATTGAATCTTACTATTAAATTCTAATGGATAATTGGACCAGGATACTGACTACTTGTTATAAAAACCCAGTAACAGGCTGGATGCTAGAAGGGCAGTCCTTTCTGGTATTCACTGGAGATCTCTATGCTTATTAGAAATCGCATTATTTGTAACAACCACCAACAACTACAGCACCACCAACAACTACAGCACCACCAACAACCACAGCACCACCAACAACTAAAGCATCAACAATAATGTTGAGAAATTTTTCCATCAAGGAGGGGGGGGCTAAGTGTTCTGTATGTTCCCACACTGGCAGTGCAGGTGTGGAATAAGAGGGTCACGACCTCTCCTTTCCATTAGCAGATATCAAGTGAAATCTTATGTCTTGCAACGAAGCATCATTTAAGCCATGCCAAAACATTCACATATCTTAGCATGTGTTGCTTACTCTGCAGATTTACACTCCCACTAAACTGTATGTTGATAAAGAGCAGATAAAACGAATAAAGAGCAGATAAAACTGATAAAGAACAGATAAAGCGGATAAAGAGTAAATAAAATGGATAAAGGGCAGATAAAATAGATAAAGGGCAGATAAAATGGATACATGATATTTGTACATGTACAGCAGTGTCTCTGACCTTCCTCAGTCTTCATGACTTTGCACTTGGTAGGGTTAAACTCCAGGAGCCAGCTGCTGGACCAGGCTTGCAGCCTATCCAGATCCCTTTCTAGTCCAGCCTGATCCTCATCCATTAGAATTCTCCGCATTAGCTTCACGTCATCTGCAAACAGGAACACTTCTGAGTCTATTCCTTCCGTCATGTCGTTCAAATATACCAAAAACAGCACAGGTCCTAGGACTAACCCCTATGGAACCCCGCTCGTCATAGGCGCCCACTCTGACACTTCGTTACGTACCATCACTCGTTGTTTCCCTCCTGTCAGGTATTCCCTGATCCACTGCAACACCTTTCCTGTTATACCTTCCTGATTCTCAAGCTTTTGCACTATTGTGTATTTGTCTGTATTCACTTAGTTGTGGTTACAGGGGTCGATTCACAGCTCTTGGCCCCGTCTCTTCACTGTAGCTACTAGGTCACTCTCCCTGCTCCATGTGTGTGTGTGTACTCACCTAATTGTACTCACCTAATTGTGGTTGCAGGGGTCGAGACTCAGCTCCTGACCCCGCCTCTTCACCGACCGCTACTAGGTCCTCTCTCCCCCTGCTCCATGAGCTTTATCATACCTCGTCTTAAAACTATGTATAGTTCCTGCCTCCATTACATCGCTTGCCAGACTATTCCACTTCCTAACTACTCTATGACTGAAGAAATACTTCCTAACATCCCTTTGACTCATCTGAGCCTTCAGCTTCCAATTGTGACCTCTTGTTTCTGTATCCCATCTCTGGAACATCTTGTCTCTGTCCACCTTGTCTATTCCACGCAGTATTTTGTATGCTGTTATCATGTCTCCCCTGACCCTCCTGTCCCCCAGTGTTGTCAGACCGATTTCTCTTAACTTTTCTTCATAGGACATTCCCCTTAGCTCTGGAACTAGCCTTGTTGCAAACCTTTGCACTTTCTCTAATTTCTTGACGTGTTGGACCAGGTGTGGGTTCCAAACTGGTGCTGCGTACTCCAGTATGGGCCTGGCGTACACAGTGTATAAAGTCTTGAACGATTCCTTACTGAGGTACCGGAACGCTATTCTCAGGTTTGCCAAGCGCCCATATGCCGCAGCAGTTATCTGGTTAATGTGCTTCTGGCGATGTACTGTGTGTGTACTCACCTATTTGTACTCACCTATTTGTGGTTGCAGGGGTCGAGTCACAGCTCCTGGCCCCGCCTCTTCGCTGATTGCTACTAGGTCCTCTCTCTCCCAGCCCCATGAGCTCTATCATATCTCGCCTTAAAACTATGTATGGTTCCCGCCTCCACTACATCACTTTCTAGGCTATTCCACGGCCTGACTACTCTATGACTGAAGAAATACTTCCTAACATCCCTTTGATTCATCTGAGTCTTCAACTTCCAATTGTGACCTCTTGTGTCTGTGTCCCTTCTCTGGAACATCCCGTCTTTGTCCACCTTGTCTATTCCGCGCAGTATTTTATATGTCGTTATCATGTCTCCCCTGACCCTCCTGGCCTCCAGTGTCGTCAGGCCGATTTCCCTCAACCTTTCTTCGTAGGACAATCCCCGTAGCTCTGGGACTAGTCTTGTTGCAAACCTTTGCACTTTCTCTAATTTCCTGACGTGCTTGACTAGGTGTGGATTCCAAACTGGTGCTGCATACTCCAGTATGGGCCTGACGTAAATGGTATACAGAGTCTTAAACGAATCCTTAATGAGGTATCGGAACGCTATCCGTAGGTTTGCCAGGCGCCCGTATGCTGCAGCAATTATCTGATTGATGTGCGCCTCAGGAGATATGCTCGGTGTTATACTCACCCCCAGATCTTTTTCCTTGAGTGAGGTTTGCAGTCTTTGGCCATCTAAACTATATTGTGTCTGCGGTCTTCTTTGCCCTTCCCCAATCTTCATGACTTTGCATTTGGCAGGGTTAAATTCAAGGAGCCAGTTGCTGGACCAGGCTTGTAGCCTGTCCAGGTCTCTTTGTAGTCCTGCCTGATCCTCATCCGATTTGATTCTTCTCATTAACTTCGCATCATCTGCAAACAAGGACACTTCTGAGTCTATCCCTTCAGTTATGTCGTTCACATATACCAAGAACAGCACAGGTCCTAGGACTGACCCCTGTGGAACCCCGCTTGTCACCGGCGCCCACTCTGACACCTCGTCGCGTACCATGACTCGTTGTTGCCTCCCTGTCAGGTATTCTCTGATCCATTGCAGTGCTTTTCCTGTTATGTGTGCCTGATCCTCTAGCTTTTGCAGTAACCTCTTGTGAGGAACTGTGTCGAAGGCCTTCTTGCAGTCCAAAAATATGCAGTCGATCCACCCCTCTCTCTCTTGTCTTACTTCTGTCACCTTGTCATAAAACTCTAGTAGGTTTGTGACACAGGATTTTCCTTCCCTGAAACCGTGCTGGTTGTCAATTATACACTTGTTTCTTTCCAGGTGCCCCACCACTCTCCTCCTGATGATCTTCTCCATGACCTTGCATACTATACACGTTAGTGATACAGGTCTGTAGTTTAGTGCCTCATGTCTGTCTCCCTTTTTAAAAATTGGGGCTACATTTGCCATTTTCCATACCTCAGGGAGTTGCCCAGTTTCAAATGATGTGTTGAAGATCTTTGTTAATGGCTCACACAATATCTCTGCTCCCTCTTTAAGGACCCATGGAGAGATGTTGTCTGGTCCCACCGCCTTTGAGGTGTCAAGTTCGCATAGCAGCTTCTTCACCTCCTCCTTGGTTATATGTACCTCATCCAGCACTTGCTGGTGTGCCCCCCTGTTCTGATTTCCTGGAGTCCTACTGGGACTAGTCTTGTTGCAAACCTTTGCACTTTCTCTAATTTCTTGACGTGCTTGACCAGGTGTGGATTCCAAACTGGTGCTGCATACTCCAATATGGGCCTGACGTAAATGGTGTACAGTCTTGAACGATTCCTTACTGAGGTATCGGAACGCTATCCTTAGGTTTGCCAGACGCCCGTACGCTGCAGCAGTTATCTGATTGATGTGCGCCTCAGGAGATGTGCTCGGTATTTTACTCACCCCAAGATCTTTTTCCTTGAGTGAGGTTTGGAGTCTTTGGCCACCTAGACTATACTCTGTGGTATTCTTTGCTCTTCCCCAATCTTCATGACTTTGCATTTGGCAGGGTTAAATTCCAGGAGCCAGTTGCTGGACCAAGCTTGTAGCCTGTCCAGGTCGCTTTGTAGTCCTGCCTGATCCTCGACCGATTTGATTCTCCTCATTAACTTCACATCATCTGCAAACAATGACACTTCTCAGTCTATCCTTTCCGTTATGTCATTCACATATACCAAAAACAGCACAGGTCCTAGGACTGACCCCTGTGGAACCCCGCTTGTCACAGGCGCCCACTCTGATACCTCGTCACGTACCATGACTCGTTGTTGCCTCCCTGTCAGGTATTCTCTGATCCATTGCAGTGCCTTTCCTGTTGTGTGCCTGATCCTCTAGCTTTTGCATTAACCTTTTGTGAGGAACTGTGCCGAAGGCCTTCTTGCAGTCCAAGAAAATGCAGTCTATCCACCCCTCTCTCTCTTGTCTTACTTCTCCAGCAGGTTTGTGATGCAGGATTTTTCTTGAAACCATGCTGGTTGTCGACTATACACTTGTTTCTTTGCAGGTGCTCCACCACTCTCCTCCTGATGATCTTCATGACTTTGCATACTATACACGTTAGTGAAATAGGTCTGTAGTTTAATGCCTCATGTCTGTCTTCTTTTTAAAAACTGGGACTACATTTGCCATCTTCCATACCTCAGGTAATTGCCCAGTTTCAATGGATGTGTTGAAGGTCTTTGTTAGTGGCACACACAAGATCTCTGCTCCCTCTCTAGGAACCCACGGAGAAATGTTGTCTGGTCCCACCACCTTTGAGGTATCAAGTTCACATAGCAGCTTCTTCACCACCTCCTCGGTAATGTGTACCTCATCCAACACTTGCTGGTGTACCTCTCTATTCTGAATTTCTGGAGTCCTACCTGTTTCCACTGTAAATACTTCTTTAAATCTCATTGTGAGCTCCTCACATACCTCTTGGTCTTTTCTTGTGAACTCCCCACCTTCCTTCCTCAGCCTGATTACCTGGTCCTTGATTGTTGTTTTCCTCCTGATGTGACTATACAATAGTTTCGGGTCAGACTTGACTTTCGATGCTATATCATTTTCATATTGTCGCTGAGCCTCCCTTCTTATTTGTGCATATTCGTTTCTGGCTCTTCAGCTGGTCTCTTTATTTTCCTGGGTCCTTTGTCTTCTGTACCTTTTCAGTTCTCTAGTGCACCAAGTTTTTGTCTCCCTACACTTTTGGGTGAACCAAGGACTCATTCTGGTCTTCCCATTATTTCTGTTTCCCTTGGGAACAAACCTCTCCTCTGCCTCCTTGCATTTTGTTGCAACATAGTCTATCATTTCTTTTACTTGTTTTCCTGCAAGTTCTCTCTCCCACTGAATGTCTTGCAGGAAGTTCCTCATGCCTGTGTAGTCTTCCCTTTTGTAGTTTGGTTTTTCCCATCCTATTCCTGCTACCCTCTCCACTTGTAGCTCAACTATGTAATCAAAGCACAGAGCCACATGATCACTAGCCTTTCATAAGTGATATTATGATGTCCGAACTACTCAATGTGAACACAAGGTCCAGTCTTGCTGGATCATCCTCACCTCTCTCTCTCTGGCACTGTCTCTAACATGTTGATGCATTACGTTTTCCGGTACCACATCCATCATCTCGGCTCTGCATGTTTCGGGACCCACATTGGGCTCCAGGTTTTCCCAATCTCCTAGTGATTGAAATCACCCATAACTAGTAACTTTGCTCCCCCCATGTGAGCTCTTCTGGCCACCACAGCTAGTGTTTCGACCATTGCTCTGTTGTTTTCGTCGTATTCTTCTCTTGGCTTCTTGCAATCTGTGACAGGTTGAACATTACTGCAATTACCACCTTATGGCCCTCAGACAGGATTATTCCTACTAAGTAGTCCCTTTCACACATTCCATCCATTTCCTCAAATCCCCACTGGTTTTTAATGAATAGTGCAACTCCTCCTTCCCCTCTCCTGCCTCTATCTTTCCTGAGGATTTGATATCCGAGTGGAAAGATTGCATCTGTTATCATCCTGGTGAGTTTCGTTTCTGTGAGTGCTATTATGTCTGGGGATGTCACCTTGATTTTTTCATGCCACTCCTCACACTTATTTGATATTCCGTCTGGATTTGTATACCAATCCTTCAACTTCTTTTCTAAAACTGTGGTCTGCGGGTGCATTGGGATTGAGGAAGTGGGAGACCTGATAAGGAATTATGGGTGGTTGCTGTTCAGTTGCATTGGGATTGTCCTGGTTGGGGGGCTTCTGTAGGTGGTTGTGAGGAGGCCGTATTTGATCCTCCTGAGTCTGGGTTCTCCTGTCCATCTTCACCTCTTTTTCCTCCTTTCGTCCTTGTACCATCTCTTTCAATTTCTGCCTTTCTTCTCTTGTTCTGTCGCGATCGAGATACACCTTCTCTTATGCTGGCATGTCCCTCAGTCTTGCTTTCTCCTGCAGGATCCTGTTTCGAGTAGATTCTGCCTTGAAAGTCAGTTTGACTGGCCGGGTTCTTGTTCTTGCAAAATCCCCCCTATTCTCCGAAAATTTCCCATCTGGATCATGTCATCTTCTATTGCTTTTATGATGCTTTCGATCACATATTTTTCCCCTTGTCTTCTTGCTCCATAAGTTTCCCCTTCAACTTCCTGGAGCCCATAAACAAAGACTGACTTCTCCCTTTCATTCTCCCACTGTATATCCCTATGTATCCCCTGATTCAATTTGGTTGCCTCCATTGCAGCTTTCCTTTCTTCAGTTTGTTTGTTATCTGTTGTCCTTGGGTCCAGTGGCCTGTCATTTTCCCTTCTCAGCTTTCCCTAGGCTCTATTGTGGTCTGTTAGGGCCTCCACATATAGCTTAGCTCTTTCATTTTCTACAGTCCCCACGATTGCTCCTGATGTGATTCTCTCTTTATCTCGGGCTCCGCGATGGTCTGATTGGGCCACTGTATACATTTTCCCTTCATACCCTACAGCCCCCTTGCTTGTGACTGAGGTAACAGCCCCTGATGTCATTCTCAAATTGTTCTTTAGTTCTTTATGCTGTGTGTGTGTGTGTGTGTGTGTGTGTGTGTGTGTGTGTGTGTGTGTGTGTGTATGTGTGTGTGTGTGTCGTAATACAACTTGTCTTTGATGTTCTCATGATCGAGACAGTGAGGGTCATCTTTTTCTGACCTGACATTGTCAGAAGCTGAGTGTAAGGTGGCGAGTCTGTCAGGAGATGGCAGTGTTAGATGGTGAGAGTGTCAGGTGCTGAGTGTCAAGTGCTGAGCGTAAGGTGGTGAGTGTGTCAGGATATGACAGCGTCAGGTGGTGACAGTGTCAGGTGGTGACAGTGCCAGGTGGTGACAGTGCCAGGTGGTGACAGTGCCAGGTGGTGACAGTGCCAGGTGGTGACAGTGCCAGGTGGTGACAGTGCCAGGTGGTGACAGTGCCAGGTGGTGACAGTGCCAGGTGGTGACAGTGCCAGGTGGTGACAGTGCCAGGTGGTGACAGTGCCAGGTGGTGACAGTGCCAGGTGGTGAAAGTGTCAGGTGGTGACAGTGCCAGGTGGTGACAGTGCCAGGTGGTGACAGTGCCAGGTGGTGACAGTGCCAGGTGGTGACAGTGCCAGGTGGTGACAGTGCCAGGTGGTGACAGTGCCAGGTGGTGACAGTGCCAGGTGGTGACAGTGCCAGGTGGTGACAGTGCCAGGTGGTGACAGTGCCAGGTGGTGACAGTGCCAGGTGGTGAAAGTGCCAGGTGGTGACAGTGCCAGGTGGTGACAGTGCCAGGTGGTGACAGTGCCAGGTGGTGACAGTGCCAGGTGGTGACAGTGCCAGGTGGTGACAGTGCCAGGTGGTGACAGTGCCAGGTGGTGACAGTGCCAGGTGGTGAAAGTGCCAGGTGGTGACAGTGCCAGGTGGTGAAAGTGTCAGGTGGTGACAGTGCCAGGTGGTGACAGTGCCAGGTGGTGACAGTGCCAGGTGGTGACAGTGCCAGGTGGTGACAGTGCCAGGTGGTGACAGTGCCAGGTGGTGACAGTGCCAGGTGGTGGGTAAACAACATTAACACCAACATAAACATGGTTGTCAACTACAACAACATAAATCTTCACTTCTCGCTGCTCGTGTTTATTCTCTCTCTCTCTCTCTCTCTCTCTCTCTCTCTCTCTCTCTCTCTCTCTCTCTCTCTGTAATAAAGTTGGTAGAATTACCGACAATATGTAAAGTAAAAGGACACAAGTGCAACTAATGTGACATTTTATTGTGGCAACGTTTCGCTCTCCAGGAGCTTTATCAAGCCATTACAAACAATACATGTATGTATGTATGTATAATGTTCGCCAAGATCAGGGTCCTGGCACGGGTCTTAATCTTGAGATGACCCGTCTCTGGCTCCTGAAGGATAATTGATTCTTCACTGTTGCAGCATATGCTGCTCAAGCACTGTTCCGGACAGTTCAGCTAGTGTGCCTCATAAACGACTGAGGTTACTCCACCTGAGCTGGGGACTGGGCTCTGTCCGCTCTGATAATCTGCAGATTCATGGCATCCACTGTTTCCTGCTCTGTCAGTAAGCACACCCTCATGAGTGTGCTGACCATCTGCCGGAACATGCTCTGTTGTTCTGTGGAAGTGACTGTGTTGCAGATAATATCTGTGAATGCCTTGATTAGTGTTAAGAGATCCTCTCTGTTGGGAGCCTGCGTTGTCGGTGGGTTCGAAGCAGTGGATATTATCTGGGCTGTTGTAATCTGTGGGGACTGCTGAGGGTTGTATTTCTTCACTGTGCACACCGTGGCCTGTTGCTGTATGCCAAGTTGTGTAACCGGCATCTGCTGGTGAGGTGCAGCCACAGCCTGCATAGTGGCTGTGCCTGGCAAGGAGGCCGGTGGTGGCTCGTGTAGTGCCGTCTGCTGATTGCTTTGCCTAGATGTTTCCTGTTGGCGCCGCCTATTCCTCATGTTTTTGTTTCTTCGTTGCGGTAGTGGGGGAAGATGCTCCTGTTCATGACGCCTGGTTGAGTCTTCAAGGGTCGGAAATTCCTGGGCGTTGGGTTGGGTTGCCTGAAGCATCACAGTCCAGCACCACGTTGACAGACACATGGCTTCTGCCGAAAGGAAGAGGTCACGATGTTCCAGGGACACGACGGATGACTCGGATTTAGAAATGGACGACTCGGATTTAGAAATGTGGGGCGCAATCCTAGCGAAGAAGTTGCGAGACCACTCCGTGTCATCAGAGGAAAAGTCTCCAGTTCCGACAAGCCTAACCATGCAGCCAGAGAATACGGAAGAATGGATCAATGTGAACAGTAAGACACGCCGTCCCTCCAAGGAGCAGGTAAACCAGCTCAAATCACCTTCCAGATTCAAGGTAAAAGCTTATGGGGAACACAAAACCCACTATGGTGTGGTTACACACCTGGAAACACGGCACAAACTGAGGTTCAAGATATGGTTCAACCTGAGGGGAGAACCAATACTGACTCCTATCAACAGGGAAATGCATATCACCTTGAAGAAAGTCATGGAGACAGACCGCTCCTTCACCCTGGAGGAACTGGATTCTCGGCAGAAGGTCACCAAGGGTGTAGTGATGCGATACCCGCTGATGATGCCCATCGAGGCAGTAGCAGCTCATCCCAGTGTCGTGTCAGCTCAGCGTCTCAAGGCAAAATCGGCAGGCAACGCACCAACCCGGCAGGTCCTCATTCAGCATGTAGGACCGCTGCCATCCCAGCTGGACCTCGGTTCTTGGGGCAGGTACGATGTCAGGACTTTCACGGCAGAACCAGTTCGCTGTTTTAAGTGCCAGAGTTACGGACACCTGGGTGAACTCTGTCCAAACAGAGTAATCTGCGGTGTCTGCAGCCAGCCCCACCCTACCGAGGAATGCATCACCAAGCTGAAGAATGCATCGCCACCCACTCCACGATGCCCGAATTGCAGGCAAAAACACCATGCCTGGAACCCTCGATGCCCTGAGAGGCTCACTAGAATTCGTGAGGCCTGGAAGGCATCAACGACGAGACAGCAGGCTAGGGCAGAGCATCACCCTCAGCAGACGATGGGTGCAGAGAATCCTGCGATACTGCAGAACAAACAATACATGGACACAGAGGGTATATAAAGGCTCAGAGTGAGGTGCAGTACTAGTGAGGTACCATTTAGATGTTCACTAGTGGTAGTAGTAGTAGTAGTAGTAGTAGTGACAAAAGTAGTAGTAGTAATACAATATGGTAGAGCAATTAATTCGTACATGAGTAAAAGGATATAAAAGCTATTACTTGGGTAACATAAAAATAGGTTGGACAAATATAGACTGGAAAGAGGCAGCTTGTTTCAGTGTTCACTCTCTGTAATGTGCTTTGTGTAGTATAACAGGAGAGACTATGTGATGGCAGGGTTTACTGTTTTCAGGAGGATTCTTGCTAAGACCTCAGAGATGGTGAAGCTGCCGTTGTTTTGTTTAATTGTATTCGAAACAGCGATCAGTGCTGATTCGAGGCACTTGCGTCTGCGGAAATTAGTTTCTTTAATCACTAATTGGGCGTCTCTGAATTTCATGAGATGATTGGTAGAATTTCGATGTTGTACACAGGCGTTGTTCAAGTTATCGTTCCTACATGCGTAAATGTGTTCATTGAGGCGGGTGTCGAGGTTTCTTGCTGTTTCACCTACGTAAATCTTGTCACAGCCTCCACAGGGTATAGTGTAAACTCCTGCGTTGACTGGTTCGTGATGCTTGGATTTTGTTCTGGTTAGATCCTTTATTGAAGTGGTAGAAGCGATGGCGACTCTGCTGTTAGCTTGTGAAAGTACTTTTGAAACGTTCAGTGCAACCTGGCTGTTGGGAAGAATTATAACTTTGTTGGGAGTGGTGTTGGTGCGTGGAAAATTAATGATCTGAAGAGCTCTTTTCTTGCAGTCTTTGATGAAAAAGGAAGGAAAATGTAGCTCAGTGAATGTTTGGTGAATGTATGTATATTCCTCGCCAAGAAACTCAGGACTACAAATTCGGTATGCTCTTAGGAAAAACCCGATGATGATGCCTCTTTTGGTCTTGGTATCATGACTGGAATAGAAGTGTGTGAGATCATTTTTATTGGTGGGTTTCCGATAAACTTGAAATCTTAGGTTGTTGTCTACTTTGTGAATGAGGACGTCGAGGAAAGGTAGCTTGTCATTGGACTCTTCTTCTAGTGTAAACTGGATCGCCGGTTCAACTGCGTTGAGCCTTGCCTGAAGATTCCGTACATCAAAACGTTTGGGAGTTATTACGAGGACGTCGTCCACGTAACGTAACCAAGTGACGCTTGAAGGGATGATGTTGGCGAAGTGTTCGGACTCTAGGTGTTCCATGTATAAGTTGGCTAGGACGGCACTGATGGGGGACCCCATTCTCATGAAATTCAGAGACGCCCAATTAGTGATTAAAGAAACTAATTTCCGCAGACGCAAGTGCCTCGAATCAGCACTGATCGCTGTTTCGAATACAATTAAACAAAACAACGGCAGCTTCACCATCTCTGAGGTCTTAGCAAGAATCCTCCTGAAACAGTAAACCCTGCCATCACATAGTCTCTCCTGTTATACTACACAAAGCACATTACAGAGAGTGAACACTGAAACAAGCTGCCTCTTTCCAGTCTATATTTGTCCAACCTATTTTTATGTTACCCAAGTAATAGCTTTTATATCCTTTTACTCATGTACGAATTAATTGCTCTACCATATTGTATTACTACTACTACTTTTGTCACTACTACTACTACTACTACCACTAGTGAACATCTAAATGGTACCTCACTAGTATTACACCTCACTCAGAGCCTTTATATACCCTCTGTGTCCATGTATTGTTTGTAACGGCTTGATAAAGCTCCTGGAGAGCGAAACGTTGCCACAATAAAAAGTCACATTAGTTGCACTTGTGTCCTTTTACTTTACTCTCTCTCTCTCTCTCTCTCTCTCTCTCTCTCTCTTTCTGTCTGCGAATAAGAATGTCTCGACGTGTTCTTCCTTCACGCTTTTATTCCGAAAGAATTAGTAAAAATAATAGTAAACAAAGAAAAGAATAGAAATGTGTGTGTGTGAGTGTGTGTGTGTGTGTGTGTGTGTGTGTGTGTGTGTGTGTGTGTGTGTGTGTGTGTGTGTGTGTGTGTGTGTGTGTGTGTGTGTGTGTGTGTGTGTGTGTGTGTGTGTGTGTGTGTGTGTGTGTGTGTGTGTGTGTGTGTGTGTATGTGTGTGTATGTGTGTGTGTGTGTGTGTGTGTGTGTGTGTGTGTGTGTGTGTGTGTGTGTGTGTGTGTATGTGTGTGTGTGTGTGTGTGTGTGTCTGTGTGTGGGTGTATGTTTGTATGTGTGTGTGTGTGTGTGTGTGTATGTGTGTGTGTGTGTGTGTGTGTATGTGTGTGTGGGTGTATGTGTGTGTGTGTGTGTGTGTGTGTCTGTGTGTGTATGTGTGTGTGTGTATATATATATATATGTGTGTGTGTGTGTGTGTGTGTGTGTGTGTGTGTGTGTGTGTGTGTGTGTGTGTGTGTGTGTGTGTGTGTGTGGGTGTATGTGTGTACTCACCTAATTGTACTCACCTAATTGTGGTTGCAGGGGTCGAGACTCAGCTCCTGGCCCCGCCTCTTCACTGATCGCTACTGGATCCTCTCTCTCTCTGCTTCCTGAGCTTTGTCATACCTCTTCTTAAAACTATGTATGGTTCCTGCCTCCACTACTTCAC
>NC_091301.1:30917339-30944388 GCF_038502225.1 Cherax quadricarinatus | reverse complement strand
ACTTAAGAAATGAGACAGACAGAAAGCAGTGAATTACAGACTCTGGCGTGCATACCAAGCAAGGTAATAGAGAAGACTAGTAGCAGGACAGTGGTATATCACTTACCAAGCTTTGTCAACAATAAAGAACAAGAACTGAGAGATGGCAAATATTTCTTGCCAATTTGTTAAAGTTTTGTGACACAGTAACAGATGTGAGACATGGCGGCGGGAAAGGGAAGGGTCGACTGCATTTTCTTAGGCTGTAAGAAGGATTTTCACACTGCGCCCTACAAAATAACTTGAGATGCAGGAATAAGAAGGAACATACTCCGGTGTGCCAAAGCACACGTGTCTTAAGGGAAGGAAGTAAAGAGTGATTATCTGGGGAGAGGAGCCAGACTGTGGAAGAGTAAGTAGCTGGGGTCCACAAGGCTTAGTTTCATGTAGATGACACTCCAGATGGGACTGAATCAGACGTATCCCTGATTTCTGAACATGAAAAACTTGCGAGAAAACTAAATCAGACAGGTTACAAATGGGTCTGGAGAAACCGCAAGATTGGTCGGGCAAGTGGTTGCTTGAATTTAACCCCAGCAAATGCAAGGTTCTGAAGATGAAGAAGCGAAAAGACACAACACACATGGGACACAGAGGCAGCAGACCCTCGTTCCAAGAGGAAGACTGTAGTGCCTAGAATATCACGTCAGGATTATATCAACCAGTTTCAAACACCAGTGCTTGTCAGGCAGTTCCTTGAGCAGTCTTCAGGCAATCTTAACGAAAAGTAATTTCAGACTATTTATACAATATATGGCAGACTCATGATCGAGTACGCAGCACCAGTATGGAACCCACACCAGAAAAATAATGTAGTGTAGAGGTACGCAGCTAGGAGAACCTAACAGAACCGACTCTAATGATATTGGTGGACAGAAGAGCCAACGAAGGTGTGACACAAACATACAAAATAATCTGCAGAATTTATAAGTTAGACAGCCACAAGCAGAAGGAGAGGCGAGAAATGGGTACTTAGGGGCACAGCTGGATATCAAAAAAACCCGGGAGTCAGTAAGACCAGGGAGTCACGAAAACCCGGGAGACACTAAGACCAGTGAGTCAATAAGACCCAGGCGTTACTAACTCCTGGAAGTCACTAAGACCCAAAAGCAAGTAAAACTAGGAAGTCAGCAAGACCAGAGAGTCAGTAAGACCAGAAAGTCAGTAAGACCAGGGAGTCAGTAAGATCAAGGAGTCAGTAAGACCAGAAAGTCAGTAAGACCAGAGAGTCAGTAAGACCAGAGAGTCAGTAAGACCAGAGAGTCAGTAAGACCAGAGAGTCAGTAAGACCAGAGAGTCAGTAAGACCAGGGAGTCAGTAAGACCAGAGAGTCAGTAAGACCAGAGAGTCAGTAAGACCAGAGAGTCAGTAAGACCAGGAATTCAGTAAGACCAGAGAGTCAACAAGACCAGGAAGTCAATAAGACCAGAGAGTTAAAAAGACCAAAGAGTCAGTAAGACCAGGGAGCCAGTAAGACCAGGAAGTGAGTAAGACCAGGAAGTCAGTAAGTCCAGAGAGTCAGTAAGACCAGAGAGTCAGTAAGACCAGAGAGTCAGTAAGACCAGGGAGTCAGCAAGACCAGAGAGTCAGTAAGACCAGAGAGTCAGTAAGACCAGGAAGTCAGTAAAACCAGGGAGTCAGTAAGACCAGGGAGTCAGTAAGACCAGAGAGTCAGTAAGACCAGAGAGTCAGTAAGACCAGGGAGTCAGTAAGATCAAGAAGTCAGTAAGACCAGAAAGTCAGTAAGACCAGAGACTCAGTAAGACCAGAGAGTCAGTAAGACCAGAGAGTCAGTAAGACCAGGGAGTCAGTAAGACCAGAGAGACAGTAAGTCCAGTGAGTCAGTAAGACCAGAGAGTCAGTAAGACCAGGAGTCAGTAAGACCAGTCAGTAAGACCAGAGAGTCAGTAAGACCAGAGAGTCAGTAAGACCAGGGAGTAAGACAGTAGTAAGACCAGGGGGTCAGTAAAACCAGAGAGTCAGTAAGACCAGATAGTCAGTAAGACCAGGGAGTCAGTAAAACCAGAGAGTCAGTAAGACCAGAGAGTCAGTAAGACCAGGGAGTCAGTAAGACCAGAGAGTCAGTAAGACCAGAGAGTCAGTAAGACCAGAGAGTCAGTAAGACCAGGGAGTCAGTAAGACCAGGGAGTCAGTAAGACCAGAGAGTCAGTAAGACCAGAGAGTCAGTAAGACCAGAGAGTCAGTAAGACCAGGGAGTCAGTAAGACCAGGGAGTCAGTAAGACCAGAGAGTCAGTAAGACCAGGGAGTCAGTAAGACCAGAGAGTCAGTAAGACCAGAGAGTCAGTAAAACCAGAGAGTCAGCAAGACCAGAGAGTCAGTAAGACCAGAGAGTCAGTAAAACCAGAGAGTCAGTAAGACCAGGGAGACAGTAAGACAAGAGACTCAGTAAGATCAGTCAGTAAGACCAGAGAGTCAGTAAGACCAGAGAGTCAGTAAGACCAGGGAGTCAGTAAGACCAGAGAGTCAGTAAGACCAGAGAGTCAGTAAGACCAGAGAGTCAGTCAGTAAAACCAGGGAGTCAGTAAGACCAGGGAGTCAGTAGGACCAGAGAGTCAGTAAGACCAGACCAGGAGTAAGACAGTAAGACCAGAGAGTCAGTAAGACCAGTAAGACCAGAGAGTCAGTAAGACCAGAGAGTCAGCAAGACCAGGGAGTCAGTAAGACCAGGGAGTCAGTAAGACCAGAGAGTCAGTAAGACCAGGGAGTCAGTAAGACCAGGGAGTCAGTAAGACCAGAGAGTCAGTAAGACCAGAGAGTCAGTAAGACCAGGGAGTCAGTAAGACCAGAGAGTCAGTAAGACCAGGGAGTCATTAAGACCAGGGAGTCAGTAAGACCAGGAAGTCAGTAAGACCAGAGAGTCAGTAAGACCAGAGAGTCAGTAAGACCAGAGAGTCAGTAAGACCAGGGAGTCATTAAGACCAGGGAGTCATTAAGACCCACGAGTCAGTAAGACCGGGAAGTCAGTAAGACCAGAGAGTCAGTAAGACCCGAGAGTCAGTAAGACCAGAGAGTCAGTAAGACCAGAGAGTCAGAGAGTCAGTAAGACCAGGGGTTCAGTAAGACCAGAGAGTCAGTAAGACCAGAGAGTCAGTAAGACCAGGGAGTCAGTAAGACCAGAATGTCAGTAAGACCAGAAAGTCAGTAAGACCAGAGAGTCAGTAAGACCAGAGAGTCAGTAAGACCAGGGAGTCAGTAAGACCAGAAAGTCAGTAAGACCAGAGAGTCAGTAAGACCAGGGAGTCAGTAAGACCAGAGAGTCAGTAAGACCAGGGAGTCAGTAAGACCAGAGAGTCAGTAAGACCAGAGAGTCAGTAAGACCAGAGAGTCAGTAAGACCAGGGAGTCAGCAAGTCCAGAGAGTCAGTAAGACCAGAGAGTCAGTAAGACCAGAGAGTCAGTAAGACCAGAGAGTCAGTAAGACCAGAGAGTCAGTAAGACCAAGGAGTCAATAAGACCAGGGAGTCAGTAAGACCAGGGAGTAAGTAAGACCAGTGAGTCAGTAAGACCAGGGAGTCAGTAAGACCAGGGAGTCAGTAAGACCAGGGAGTCAGTAAGACCAGAGAGTCAGTAAGACCAGGGAGTCAGTAAGACCAGGGAGTCAGTAAAGCCAGGGAGTCAGTAAGACCAGAGAGTCAGTAAGACCAAGGAGTCAGTAAGCCCAGAAAATCAGTAAGACCAGAGAGTCAGTAAGACCAGAGAGTCAGTAAGACCAGGGAGTCAGTATGACCAGAGAGTCAGTAAGACCAGGGAGTCAGTAAGACCAGAGAGTCAGTAAGACCAGGCAGTCAGTAAGACCAGAGAGTCAGTAAGACCAGGGAGTCAGTAAGACCAAGGAGTCAGTAAGACCAGGAAGTCAGTAAGACCAGAGAGTCAGCAAGACCAGGAAGTCATTAAGACCAGGGAGTCAGTAAGACCAGAGAGTCAGTAAAACCAGAGAGTCAGTAAGAGCAGAGAGTCAGTAAGACCAGGGAGTCATTAAGACCAGAGAGTCAGAAAGACCAGAGAGTCAGTAAGACCAGAGAGTCAGCAAAACCAGGGAGTCAGTAAGACCAGAGAGTCAGTAAGACCAGGGAGTCATTAAGACCAGGGAGTCAGCAAGACCAGAGAGTCAGTAAGACCAGAGAGTCAACAAGACCAGAGAGTCAGTAAGACCAGGGAGTCATTAAGACCAGGGAGTCAATAAGACAAGGAAGTCAGTAAGACCAGAGAGTCAGTAAGACAAGAGAGTCAGTAAGACCAGGAATTCAGTAAGACCAGAGAGTCAATAAGACCAGGAAGTCAATAAGACCAGAGAGTCAATAAGACCAGGAAGTCAGTAAGACCAGAGAGTCAGTAAGACCAGGAGTCAGTAAGACCAGTCAAGACCAGTAAGACCAGAGTCAGCAAGACCAGAGAGTCAGTAAGACCAGGGAGTCAGTAAGACCAGAGAGTCAGTAAGACCAGAGAGTCAGTAAGACCAGAGAGTCAGTAAGACCAGAGAGTCAGTAAGACCAGAGAGTCAGTAAGACCAGAGAGTCAGTAAGACCAGGGAGTCAGTAAGACCAGGGAGTCATTAAGACCAGGGAGTCAGTAAGACCAGGAAGTCAGTAAGGCCAGAGAGTCAGTAAGACCAGAGAGTCAGTAAGAGAGTCAGTAAGACCAGGGAGTCATTAAGACCAGGGAGTCAGTAAGACCAGGGAGCCAGTAAGACCAGGAAGTGAGTAAGACCAGGAAGTCAGTAAGTCCAGAGAGTCAGTAAGACAGGGAGTCAGCAAGACCAGAGAGTCAGTCCAGAGAGTCAGTAAGACCAGGGAGTCAGACAAGACCCAGAGAGTCAGTAAGACCAGGGAGTCAGTAAGACCAGAGAGTCAGTAAGATCAGAGAGTCAGTAAGACCAGGGAGTCAGTAAGACCAGAGAGTCAGTAAGATCAGAGAGTCATAAGACCAGGGAGTCAGTAAGACCAGAGAGTCAGTAAGACCAGAGAATCAGTAAAACCAGGGATTTAGTAAGACCAGAGAGTCAGTAAGACCAGGGAATCAGTAAGACCAGAGAGTCAGTAAGACCTGAGAGTCAGTAAGACCAGGGATTCAGTAAGACCAGAGAGTCAGTAAGACCAGGGAGTCAGTAAGACCAGAGAGTCAGTAACACCAGGGAGTCAGTAAGACCAGAGAGTCAGTAAGACCAGGGATTCAGTAAGACCAGAGAGTCAGTAAGACCAGAGAGTCAGTAAGACCAGAGAGTCAGTAAGACCAGAGAGTCAGTAAGACCAGAGAGTCAGTAAGACCAGGGAGTCAGTAAGACCAGGGGCCAGTATAACCAGAGAGTCAGTAAGACCAGAGAGTCAGGAAGACCAGAGAGTCAGTAAGACCAGGGAGTCAGTAAGACCAGGGAGTCAGTAAGACCAGGGAGTCAGTAAGACCAGAGATTCAGTAAGGCCAGGGGTTCAGTAAGACCAGAGAGTCAGTAAGACCAGGGAGTCAGTAAGACCAGAGAGTCAGTAAGACCAGAGAGTCAGTAAGACCAGGGAGTCAGTAAGACCAGAGAGTCAGTAAGACCAGGGAGTCAGTAAGACCAGAGAGTCAGTAAGACCAGAGAGTCAGTAAGACCAGAGAGTCAGTAAGACCAGGGAGTCAGTAAGACCAGAGAGTCAGTAAGACCAGAGAGTCAGTAAGACCAGGGAGTCAGTAAGACCAGGGAGTCAGTAAGACCAGAGAGTCAGTAAGACCAGAGAGTCAGTAAGACCAGAGAGTCAGTAAGACCAGAGAGTCAGTAAGACCAGGGAGTCAGTAAGACCAGAGAGTCAGTAAGACCAGAGAGTCAGTAAGACCAGAGAGTCAGTAAGACCAGAGAGTCAGCAAGACCAGGGAGTCAGTAAGACCAGAGAGTCAGTAAGACCAGGGAGTCATTAAGACCAGGGAGTCAGCAAGACCAGAGAGTCAGTAAGACCAGAGAGTCAGTAAGACCAGAGAGTCAGTAAGACCAGGGAGTCAGTAAGACCAGGGAGTCAGTAAGACCAGGGAGTCAGTAAGACCAGAGAGTCAGTAAGGCCAGGGGTTCAGTAAGACCAGAGAGTCAGTAAGACCAGGGAGTCAGTAAGACCAGAGAGTCAGTAAGACCAGGGAGTCAGTAAGACCAGAGAGTGAGTAAGACCAGAGAGTCAGTAAGACCAGAGAGTCAGTAAAACCAGGGATTTAGTAAGACCAGAGAGTCAGTACGAGCAGGGAGTCAGTAAGACCAGAGAGTCAGTAAGACCTGAGAGTCAGTAAGACCAGGGATTCAGTAAGACCAGAGAGTCAGTAAGACCAGGGAGTCAGTAAGACCAGAGAGTCAGTAAGACCAGGAGTCAGTAAGACAGTAAGACCAGGGAGTCAGTAAAACCAGAGAGTCAGTAAAACCAGGGAGTCAGTAAGACCAGGGAGTCAGTAAGACCAGAGAGTCAGTAAGACCAGAGAGTCAGCAAGACCCGAGAGTCAGTAAGATCAGAGAGTCAGTAAGACCAGGGAGTCAGTAAGACCAGAGAGTCAGTAAGACCATTGGTTCAGTAAGACCAGAGAGTCAGTAAGACCAGGGAGTCAGTAAGACCAGGGAGTCAGTAAGACCAGGGGTCAGTATAACCAGAGAGTCAGTAAGACCAGAGAGTCAGTAAGTCCAGAGAGTCAGTAAGACCAGGGAGTCAGTAAGACCAGAGAGTCAGTAAGACCAGAGAGTCAGTAAGACCAGGGAGTCAGTAAGACCAGGGAGTCAGTAAGACCAGAGAGTCAGTAAGACCAGAGAGTCAGTCAGTAAGACCAGGGAGCCAGTAAGACCAGGAAGTGAGTAAGACCAGGAAGTCAGTAAGTCCAGAGAGTCAGTAAGACCAGAGAGTCAGTAAGACCAGAGAGTCAGTAAGACCAGGGAGTCAGTAAGACCAGGGAGTCAGTAAGACCAGAGAGTCAGTAAGACCAGAGAGTCAGTAAGACCAGGGAGTCAGTAAGACCAGGGAGTCAGTAAGACCAGAGAGTCAGTAAGACCAGAGAGTCAGTAAGACCAGAGAGTCAGTAAGACCAGAGAGTCAGTAAGACCAGAGAGTCAGTAAGACCAGAGAGTCAGTAAGACCAGGGAGTCAGTAAGACCAGAGAGTCAGTAAGACCAGGGGTTATGTAAGACCAGAGAGTCAGTAAGACCAGGGAGTCAGTAAGACCAGGGAGTCAGTAAGACCAGGGGTCAGTATAACCAGAGAGTCAGTAAGACCAGCGAGTCAGTAAGACCAGAGAATCAGTAAGACCAGGAAGTCAGTAAGACCAGAGAGTCAGTAAGACCAGAGAGTCAGTAAGACCAGGGAGTCAGTAAGACCAGGGAGTCAGTAAGACCAGGAAGTCAGTAAGACCAGAGAGTCAGTAAGACCAGAAAGTCAGTAAGACCAGAGAGTCAGTAAGACTAGGGAGTCAGCAAGACCAGGGAGTCAGCAAGACCAGAGAGTCAGTAAGACCAGGGAGTCAGTAAGACCAGAGAGTCAGTAAGACCAGGGAGTCAGCAAGACCAGAGAGTCAGTAAGACCAGAGAGTCAGTAAGACCAGGGAGTCATTAAGACCAGGGAGTCAGTAAGACCAGGAAGTCAGTAAGGCCAGAGAGTCAGTAAGACCAGAGAGTCAGTAAGACCAGAGAGTCAGTAAGACCAGGGAGTCAGCAAGACCAGAGAGTCAGTAAGACCAGGAAGTCAGTAAGACCAGGGAGTCATTAAGACTAGGGAGTCAGCAAGACCAGAGAGTCAGTAAGACCAGAGAGTCAGTAAGACCAGAGAGTCAGTAAGACCAGAGAGTCATTAAGACCAGGGAGTCAGCAAGACCAGAGACTCAGAAAGACCAGAGAGTCAGTAAGACCAGAGAGTCAGTAAGACCATGGAGTCAGTAAGACCAGGGAGTCAGTAAGACCAGGGGCCAGTATAACCAGAGAGTCAGTAAGACCAGAGAGTCAGTAAGACCAGAGAGTCAGTAAGACCAGGGAGTCAGTAAGACCAGGGAGTCAGTAAGACCAGAGAGTCAGTAAGACCAGGGAGTCAGTAAGACCAGAGAGTCAGTAAGACCAGAGAGTCAGTAAGACCAGGGGCCAGTATAACCAGAGAGTCAGTAAGACCAGAGAGTCAGTAAGACCAGAGAGTCAGTAAGACCAGAGAGTCAGTAAGACCAGGGAGTCATTAAGACCAGGGAGTCAGCAAGACCAGGGAGTCAGTAAGACCAGAGAGTCAGCAAGACCAGAGAGTCTTTAAGACCAGAGAGTCAGTAAGACCAGGGAGCCAGTAAGATCAGGGAGTCAGTAAGACCAGGGATTCAGTAAGACCAGGGAGTCAGTAAGACCAGGGAGTCAGTAAGACCAGGGAGTCAGTAAGACCAGAGAGTCAGTAAGACCAGGGAGTCAGTAAGACCAGAGAGTGAGTAAGACCAGAGAGTCAGTAAGACCAGAGACTCAGTAAGACCAGGGAGTCAGTAAGACCAGAGAATTAGTAAGACCAGAGAGTCAGTAAGACCAGAGAGTCAGTAAGACCAGGGAGTCAGTAAGACCAGAGAGTCAGTAAGACCAGGGAGTCAGTAAGACCAGAGAGTCAATAAGACCAGAGAGTCAGTAAGACCAGGGAGTCAGTAAGACCAGGGAGTCAGTAAGACCAGAGAGTCAGTAAGACCAGAGAGTCAGTAAGACCAGGGAGTCAGTAAGACCAGGGAGTCAGTAAGACCAGAGAGTCAGTAAGACCAGAGAGTCAGTAAGACCAGGGAGTCAATAAGATCAGGGAGTCAGTAAGACCAGGGAGTCAGAAAGACCAGAGAGTCAGTAAGACCAGAGAGTCAGTAAGACCAGAGAGTCAGTAAGACCAGGGAGTCAGTAAGACCAGGGAGTCAGTAAGACCAGGGAGTCAGTAAGACCAGATAATCAGTAAGACCAGAGAATCAATAAGACCAGGGAGTCAGTAAGACCAGGGAGTCAGTAAGACCAGAGAGTCAGTAAGACCAGGGAGTCAGAAAGACCAGAGACTCAGTAAGATCAGGGAGTAAGTAAGACCAGAGAATCAGAAAGTCCAGGGAGTCATTAAGACCAGGGAGTCAGTAAGACCAGGGAGTCAGTAAGACAAGAGAGTCAGTATGACCAGAGAGTCAGTAAGACCAGGGAGTCAGTAAGACCAGGGAGTCAGTAAGACCAGGAAGTCAGTAAGACCAGAGAGTCAGTAAGACCAGGAAGCCAGTAAGACCAGAGAGTCAGTAAGACCAGGAAGTCAGTAAGACCAGAGAGTCAGCAAGACCAGAGAGTCAGTAAGACCAGAGAGTCAGTAAGACCAGAGAGTCAGTAAGACCAGGGAGACAGTAAGACCAGGGAGTCATTAAGACCAGGGAGTCAGCAAGACCAGAGAGTCAGTAAGACCAGAGAGTCAGCAAGACCAGAGAGTCAGTAAGACCAGAGAGTCATTAAGACCAGGAAGTCAGCAAGACAAGAGAGTCAGTAAGACCAGAGAGCCAGTAAGACGAGGGAGTCAGTAAGACCAGGAAGTCAGTAAGACCAGAGAGTCAGTAAGACCAGAGAGTCAGTAAGACCAGGGAGTCATTAAGACCAGGGAGTCAGTAAGACCAGGAAGTCAGTAAGACCAGAGAGTCAGTAAGACCAGAGAGTCAGTAAGACCAGAGAGTCAGTAAGACCAGGGAGTCAGCAAGACCAGGGAGTCAGTAAGACCAGAGAGTCAGTAAGACCAGATAGTCAGTAAGACCAGGGAGTCAGTAAGACCAGTCAGTAAGACCAGAGTCAGTAAGACCAGAGAGTCAGTAAGACCAGAGAGTCAGTAAGACCAGGGAGTCAGCAGAGAGTCAGTAAGACCAGAGAGTCAGTAAGACAGGAAGTCAGTAAGATCAGGGAGTCATTAAGACCAGGGAGTCAGCAAGACCAGAGAGTCAGTAAGACCAGAGAGTCAGTAAGACCAGGGAGTCATTAAGACCAGGGAGTCAGTAAGACCAGGAAGTCAGTAAGGCCAGAGAGTCAGTAAGACCAGAGAGTCAGTAAGACCAGAGAGTCAGTAAGACCAGGGAGTCAGCAAGACCAGAGAGTCAGTAAGACCAGGAAGTCAGTAAGACCAGGGAGTCATTAAGACCAGGGAGTCAGCAAGACCAGAGAGTCAGTAAGACCAGAGAGTCAGTAAGAACAGAGAGTCAGTAAGACCAGGGAGTCAGCAAGACCAGAGAGTCAGTAAGACCAGAGAGTCAGTAAGACCAGGGAGTCATTAAGACCAGGGAGTCAGTAAGACCAAGAGTCACCAGGGAGTCAGTAAGACCAGAGAGTCAGTAAGACCAGGGAGTCATTAAGACCAGGGAGTCAGCAAGACCAGAGAGTCAGTAAGACCAGAGAGTCAGTAAGACCAGAGAGACAGTAAGACCATGGAATCAGTAAGACCAGGGAGTCAGTAAGACCAGGGGTTAGTATAACCAGAGAGTCAGTAAGACCAGAGAGTCAGTAAGACCAGAGAGTCAGTAAGACCAGGGAGTCAGTAAGACCAGAGAGTCAGTAAGACCAGAGAGTCAGTAAGACCAGGAGTCAGTAAGACCAGAGTCAGTCCAGGGAGTCAGCAAGACCAGAGAGTCAGTAAGACCAGAGAGTCAGTAAGACCAGGGAGTCATTAAGACCAGGGAGTCAGTAAGACCAGGAAGTCAGTAAGGCCAGAGAGTCAGTAAGACCAGAGAGTCAGTAAGACCAGGGAGTCAGTAAGACCAGGGAGAGTCAGTAAGACCAGGGTCAGTAAGACCAGGGAGTCATTAAGACCAGGGAGTCAGTAAGACCAGAGAGTCAGTAAGACCAGAGAGTCAGTAAGACCAGAGAGTCAGTAAGAACAGAGAGTCAGTAAGACCAGGGAGTCAGTAAGACCAGAGAGTCCCAGTCAGCAAGACCAGAGAGTCAGTAAGACCAGAGAGTCAGTAAGACCAGAGAGTCAGTAAGACCATGGAGTCAGTAAGACCAGGGAGTCAGCAAGACCAGAGAGTCAGTAAGACCAGAGAGTCAGTAAGACCAGGGAGTCAGTAAGACCAGGGAGTCAGTAAGACCAGGGAGTCAGTAAGACCAGAGAGTCAGTAAGACCAGAGAGTCAGTAAGACCAGGGAGTCAGTAAGACCAGGGAGTCAGTAAGACCAGAGAGTCAGTAAGACCAGAGAGTCAGTAAGACCAGGGGTTTAGTAAGACCAGGGAGTCAGTAAGACCAGAGAGTCAGTAAGACCTGAGAGTCAGTAAGACCAGGGAGTCAGTAAGACCAGGGAGTCGGTAAGACCAGAGAGTCAGTAAGACCAGGGAGTTAGTAAGACCAGAGAATCAGTAAGACCAGAGAATCAGTAAGACCAGGGAGTCAGTAAGACCAGGGAGTCAGTAAGACCAGAGAGTCAGTAAGACCAGGGAGTCAGTAAGACCAGAGACTCAGTAAGATTAGGGAGACAGTAAGACCAGAGAGTCAGAAAGACCAGGGAGTCATTAAGACCAGGGAGTCAGTAAGACCAGGAAGTCAGTAAGACCAGAGAGTCAGTAAGACCAGAGAGTCAGTAAAACCAGGGAGTCAGTAAGACCAGGGAGTCAGTAAGACCAGGAAGCCAGTAAGACCAAAGAGTCAGTAAGACCAGGAAGTCAGTAAGGCCAGAGAGTCAGCAAGACCAGAGAGTCAGTAAGACCAGAGAGTCAGTAAGACCAGAGAGTCAGTAAGACCAGAGAGTCAGTAAGACCAGGGAGACAGTAAGACCAGGGAGTCATTAAGACCAGGGAGTCAGCAAGACCAGAGAGTCAGTAAGACCAGAGAGTCAGCAAGACCAGAGAGTCAGTAAGACCAGGGAGTCATTAAGACCAGGGAGTCAATAAGACCAGGAAGTCAGTAAGACCAGAGAGTCAGTAAGACCAGAGAGTCAGTAAGACCAGGAAGTCAGCAAGACCAGAGAGTCAATATGACCAAAGAGTCAGTAAGACCAGGAAGTCAGTAAGACCAGGAAGTCAGTAAGACCAGAGAGTCAGTAAGACCAGAGAGTCAGTAAGACCAGGGAGTCATTAAGACCAGGGAGTCAGTAAGACCAGGAAGTCAGTAAGACCAGAGAGTCAGTAAGACCAGAGAGTCAGTAAGACCAGAGAGTTAGTAAGACCAGGGAGTGAGCAAGATCAGGGAGTCAGCAAGACCAGAGAGTCAGTAAGACCAGGAAGTCAGTAAGATCAGGGAGTCATTAAGACCAGGGAGTCAGCAAGACCAGAGAGTCAGTAAGACCAGAGAGTCAGTAAGACCAGGGAGTCATTAAGACCAGGGAGTCAGTAAGACCAGGAAGTCAGTAAGGCCAGAGAGTCAGTAAGACCAGAGAGTCAGTAAGACCAGAGAGTCAGTAAGACCAGGGAGTCAGCAAGACCAGAGAGTCAGTAAGACCAAGAAGACAGTAAGACCAGGGAGTCATTAAGACCAGGGAGTCAGCAAGACCAGAGAGTCAGTAAGACCAGAGAGTCAGAAAGACCAGAGAGTCAGTAAGACCAGAGAGTCAGCAAAACCAGGGAGTCAGTAAGACCAGAGAGTCAGTAAGACCAGAGAGTCAGTAAGACCAGAGAGACAGTAAGACCATGGAATCAGTAAGACCAGGGTCAGTAAGACCAGTAAGACCAGGGAGTCAGTAAGACCAGGGAGTCAGTAAGACCAGCGAGTCAGTAAGACCAGAGAGTCAGTAAGACCAGGGAGTCAGTAAGACCAGGGAGTCAGGACCAGTCAGTAAGACCAGAGAGTCAGTAAGACCAGAGAGTCAGTAAGACCAGAGAGTCAGTCAGTAAGACCAGGGAGAGTCAGTAAGACCAGGGTCAGTAAGACCAGTAGTAAGACCTGAGAGTCAGTAAGACCAGAGAGTCAGTAAGACCAGAGAGTCAGTAAGACCAGGGAGTCAGTAAGACCAGAGAGTCAGTAAGACCAGAGAGTCAGTAAGACCAGGGAGTCAGTAAGACCAGAGAGTCAGTAAGACCAGAGAGTCAGTAAGACCAGGGGCCAGTATAACCAGAGAGTCAGTAAGACCAGAGAGTCAGTAAGACCAGAGAGTCAGTAAGACCAGGGAGTCAGTAAGACGAGGGAGTCAGTAAGACCAGGGAGTCAGTAAGACCAGAGAGTCAGTAAGACCAGGAGTTCAGTAAGACCAGAGAGTCAGTAAGACCAGGGAGTCAGTAAGACCAGAGAGTCAGTAAGACCAGAGAGTCAGTAAGACCAGAGAGTCAGTAAGACCAGAGAGTCAGTAAGACCAGAGAGTCAGTAAGACCAGGGAGTCAGTAAGACCAGGGAGTCAGTAAGACCAGAGAGTCAGTAAGACCAGAGAGTCAGTAAGACCAGAGAGTCAGTAAGACCAGGGAGTCAGTAAGACCAGAGAGTCAGTAAGACCAGAGAGTCAGTAAGACCAGAGAGTCAGTAAGACCAGAGAGTCAGTAAGACCAGGGAGTCAGTAAGACCAGGGAGTCAGTAAGACCAGAGAGTCAGTAAGACCAGAGAGTCAGTAAGACCAGGGAGTCAGTAAGACCAGAGAGTCAGTAAGACCAGGGAGTCAGTAAGACCAGAGAGTCAGTAAGACCAGAGAGTCAGTAAGACCAGGGAGTCAGTAAGACCAGGGAGTCAGTAAGACCAGAGAGTCAGTAAGACCAGGGAGTCAGTAAGACCAGAGAGTCAGTAAGACCAGAGAGTCAGTAAGACCAGGGAGTCAGTAAGACCAGGGAGTCAGTAAGACCAGAGAGTCAGTAAGACCAGGGAGTCAGTAAGACCAGGGAGTCAGTAAGACCAGGGAGTCAGTAAGATCAGGGAGTCAGTAAGACCAGAGAGTCAGTAAGACCAGGGAGTCATTAAGACCAGGGAGTCAGTAAGACCAGGGAGTCAGTAAGACCAGAGAGTCAGTAAGACCAGAGAGTCAGTAAGACCAGGGAGTCAGTAAGACCAGGGAGTCAGTAAGACCAGGAAGTCAGGAAGACCGGAGAGTCAGTAAGACCAGGAAGACAGTAAGACCAGAGAGTCAGTAAGACCCGGAAGTCAGTAAAACCAGAGAGTCAGCAAGACCAGAGAGTCAGTAAGACCAGAGAGTCAGTAAAACCAGAGAGTCAGTAAGACCAGGGAGACAGTAAGACCAGGGAGTCATTAAGACCAGGGAGTCAGCAAGACCAGAGAGTCAGTAAGACCAGAGAGTCAGAAAGATCAGAGAGTCAGTAAGACCAGAGAGTCAGTAAGACCAGGAAGTCAGCAAGACAAGAGAGTCAATATGACCAAAGAGTCAGTAAGACCAGGAAGTCAGTAAGACCAGGAAGTCAGTAAGACCAGAGAGTCAGTAAGACCAGGGAGTCATTAAGACCAGGGAGTCAGTAAGACCAGGAAGTCAGTAAGACCAGAGAGTCAGTAAGACCAGAGAGTAAGTAAGACCAGAGAGTCGGAAAGACCAGGGAGTCAGCAAGACCAGGGAGTCAGCAAGACCAGAGAGTCAGTAAGACCAGGAAGTCAGTAAGATCAGGGAGTCATTAAGACCAGGGAGTCAGCAAGACCAGAGAGTCAGTAAGACCAGAGAGTCAATAAGACCAGGGAGTCAGTAAGACCAGGAAGTCAGTAAGGCCAGAGAGTCAGTAAGACCAGAGAGTCAGTAAGACCAGAGAGTCAGTAAGACCAGGGAGTCAGCAAGGCCAGAGAGTCAGTAAGACCAGGAAGTCAGTAAGACCAGGGAGTCATTAAGACCAGGGAGTCAGCAAGACCAGAGAGTCAGTAAGACCAGAGAGTCAGTAAGACCAGAGAGTCAGTAAGACCAGAGAGTCAGAAAGACCAGGGAGTCAATAAGACCAGAGAGTCAGTAAGACCAGGGAGTCATTAAGTCCAAGGAGTCAGCAAGACCAGAGAGTCAGTAAGACCAGAGAGTCAGTAAGACCAGAGAGTCAGTAAGACCATGGAGTCAGTAAGACCAGGGAGTCAGCAAGACCAGAGAGTCAGTAAGACCAGAGAGTCAGTAAGACCAGGGAGTCAGTAAGACCAGGGAGTCAGTAAGACCAGGGAGTCAGTAAGACCAGAGAGTCAGTAAGACCAGGGAGTCAGTAAGACTAGAGAGTCAGTAAGGCCAGAGAGTCAGTAAGATCAGGGGCCAGTTTAACCAGAGAGTCAGTAAGACCAGAGAGTCAGTAAGACCAGTGAGTCAGTAAGACCAGGGAGTCAGTAAGACCAGGGAGTCAGTAAGACCAGAGAGTCAGTCAGTAAGACCAGAGAGTCAGTAAGACCAGGAGTCAGTAAGACCAGGGAGTCAGTAAGACCAGGGAGTCAGTAAGACCAGTCAGTAAGACCAGAGAGTCAGTCAGTAAGACCAGGGAGTCAGTCAGTAAAGACCAGGGAGTAAGACAGTAAGACCAGAGAGTCAGTAAGACCAGAGAGTCAGTAAGACCAGAGAGTCAGTAAGACCAGGGAGTAAGACCAGAGAGTCAGTAAGACCAGAGAGTCAGTAAGACCAGGGAGTCAGTAAGACCAGGGAGTCAGTAAGACCAAGAGTCAGTAAGACCAGAGAGTCAGTAAGACCAGGGAGTCAGTAAGACCAGAGAGTCAGTAAGACCAGGGAGTCAGTAAGACCAGAGAGTCAGTAAGACCAGAGAGTCAGTAAGACCAGGGAGTCAGTAAGACCAGGGAGTCAGTAAGACCAGAGAGTCAGTAAGACCAGAGAGTCAGTAAGACCAGGGAGTCAGTAAGACCAGAGAGTCAGTAAGACCAGAGAGTCAGTAAGACCAGGGGTCAGTAAGGCCAGGAAGTCAGTAAGACCAGAGAGTCAGTAAGACCAGAGAGTCAGTAAGACCAGAGAGTCAGTAAGACCAGAGTAAGATCAGAGAGTCAGTAAGACCAGCGAGTCAGTAAGACCAGAGAGTCAGTAAGACAAGGGAGTCAGTAAGACCAGGGAGTCAGTAAGACCAGAGAGACCAGAGAGTCAGTAAGACCAGAGAGTCAGTAAGACCAGAGAGTCAGTAAGACCAGGGAGTCAGTAAGACCAGAGAGTCAGTAAGACCAGGGAGTCAGTAAGACCAGGGAGTCAGTAAGACCAGAGAGTCAGTAAGACCAGAGAGTCAGTAAGACCAGAGAGTCAGTAAGACCAGGGAGTCAGTAAGACCAGAGAGTCAGTAAGACCAGAGAGTCAGTAAGACCAGGGAGTCAGTAAGACCAGAGAGTCAGTAAGACCAGGGAGTCAGTAAGACCAGAGAGTCAGTAAGACCAGAGAGTCAGTAAGACCAGGGAGTCAGTAAGACCAGGGAGTCAGTAAGACCAGAGAGTCAGTAAGACCAGGGAGTCAGTAAGACCAGAGAGTCAGTAAGACCAGAGAGTCAGTAAGACCAGAGAGTCAGTAAGACCAGGGAGCCAGTAAGATCAGGGAGTCAGTAAGACCAGGGATTCAGTAAGACCAGGGAGTCAGTAAGACCAGGGAGTCAGTAAGACCAGAGAGTCAGTAAGACCAGAGAGTCAGTAAGACCAGGGAGTCAGTAAGACCAGGAGTCAGTAAGACCAGGTCAGTCAGGGAGTCAGTAAGACCAGGGAGTCAGTCAGTGAGACGAGGGAGTCAGTAAGACCAGGGAGTCAGTAAGACCAGAGAGTCAGTAAGACCAGGAGTTCAGTAAGACCAGAGAGTCAGTAAGACCAGAGAGACAGTAAGACCAGGGAGTCAGTAAGACCAGAGAGTCAGTAAGACCAATGAGTCAGAAAGACCAGAGAGTCAGTAAGACCAGGGAGTCAGTCAAAGACCAGAGAGTCAGTAAGACCAGGGCTTCAGTAAGACCAGGGAGTCATTAAGACCAGAGAGTCAGTAAGACCAGAGAGTCAGTAAGACCAGGAAGTCAGCAAGGCCAGAGAGTCAGTAAGACCAGAGAGTCAGTAAGACCAGAGAGTCAGTAAGACCAGTGAGTCAGTAAGACCAGGGAGTCATTAAGACCAGGGAGTCAGCAAGACCAGGGAGTCAGTAAGACCAGAGAGTCAGTAAGACCAGAGAGTCAGTAAGACCAGGGAGTCAGTAAGACCAGGGAGTCAGTAAGACCAGAGAGTCAGTAAGACCAGGGAGTCAGTAAGACCAGGGAGTCAGTAAGACCAGGGAGTCAGTAAGACCAGGGAGTCAGTAAGACCAGGGAGTCAGTAAGACCAGAGAGTCAGTAAGACCAGGGAGTCAGTAAGACCAGGGAGTCAGTAAGACCAGAGAGTCAGTAAGACCAGGGAGTCAGTAAGACCAGGGAGTCAGTAAGACCAGGGAGTCAGTAAGACCAGAGAGTCAGTAAGACCAGGGAGTCAGTAAGACCAGGGAGTCAGTAAGACCAGGGAGTCAGTAAGACCAGAGAGTCAGTAAGACCAGGGAGTCAGTAAGAACAGGGAGTCAGTATGACCAGAGATTCAGTAAGACCAGGGAGTCAGTATAACCAGGGAGTCAGTAAGACAAGGAAGTCAGTGAGACCAAGGGTTCAGTAAGACCAGTGAGTCAGTAAGACCAGGGAGTCAGTAAGACCAGAGAGTCAGTAAGACCAGAGAGTCAGTAAGACCAGGGAGTCAGTAAGACCAGGGAGTCAGTAAGACCAGGGAGTCAGTAAGACCAGGGAGTCAGTAAGACCAGGGAGTCAGTAAGACCAGGGAGTCAGTAAGACCAGAGAGTCAGTAAGACCAGGGAGTCAGTAAGACCAGGGAGTCAGTAAGACCAGGGAGTCAGTAAGACCAGGGAGTCAGTAAGACCAGGGAGTCAGTAAGACCAGAGAGTCAGTAAGACCAGGGAGTCAGTAAGACCAGAGATTCAGTAAGACCAGGGAGTCATTAAGACCAGGGATCAGTAAGACCAGGGGTCAGTAAGACCAGTAGTAGACCAGGGAGTCAGTAAGACCAGTCAGTAAGACCAGGAGTCAGTAAGACGAGGGAGTCAGTAAGACCAGAGAGTCAGTAAGACCAGGGAGTCAGTAAGACCAGAGAGTCAGTAAGATCAGGGAGTCAGTAAGACCAGAGAGTCAGTAAGACCAGGGAGTCATTAAGACCAGGGAGTCAGCAAGACCAGGGAGTCAGTAAGACCAGAGAGTCAGCAAGACCAGAGAGTCAGTAAGACCAGGGAGTCAGTAAGACCAGAGAGTCAGTAAGACCAGGGAGTCAGTAAGACCAGAAGACCAGAGTCAGTAAGACCAGAGAGTCAGTAAGACCAGGGAGTCAGTAAGACCAGTTAGTCAGTAAGACCAGGGGGTCAGTAAGACCAGGGAGTCAGTAAGACCAGGGAGTCAGTAAGACCTGGGAGTCAGTAAGACCAGGGAGTCAGTAAGACCAGGTAGTCAGTAAGACCAGGGAGTGAGTAAGACCAGAGAGCCAGTAAGACCAGGGAGTCAGTAAGACCAGGGAGTCAGTAAGACCAGAGAGTCAGTAAGACCAGGAAGTCAGTAAGACCAGAGAGTCAGTAAGACCAGAGAGTCAGTAAGACCAGGGAGTCAGTAAGACCAGAGAGTCAGTAAGACCAGGGAGTCAGTAAGACCAGGGAGTCAGTAAGACCAGGGAGTCAGTAAGACCAGGGAGTCAGTAAGACCAGGGAGTCAGTAAGACCAGAGAGTCAGTAAGACCAGAGAGTCAGTAAGACCAGGGAGTCAGTGAGACCAGGGAGTCAGTAAGACCAGAGAGTCAGTAAAACCAGAGAGTCAGTAAGACCAGGGAGTCAGTAAGACCAGGGAGTCAGTAAGACCATGGAGTCAGTAAGACCAGGGGGTCAGTAAGACCAGGGGGTCAGAGGAAGTCAGTAAGACCATGGAGTCATTAAGACCAGGGAGTCAGTAAGACCAGGGAGTCAGTAAGACCAGGGAGTCAGTAAGACCAGGGAGTCAGTAAGACCAGGGGGTCAGTAAGACCAGGGGGTCAGTAAGACCAGGGGTTCAGTAAGACCAAGGAGTCAGTAAGACCAGGGGTTCAGTAAAACCAGGATTCAGTAAGACCAGGAAGTCAGTAAGACCAGGGAGTCAGTAAGACCAGGGAGTCAGGAAGGCCAGGAAGTCAGTAAGACCAGGGAGTCAGTAAGAGCAGGGAGTCAGTAAGACCAGGAGTTCAGTAAGACCAGGGGTTCAGTAAGACCGGGGGGTCAGTAAGACCAGGGAGTCAGTAAGTGCAGGGGTTCAGTAAGACCAGAGGGTCAGTAAGACCAGGAAGCAATTAACACCAGGGGTTCACTAACACCAGGGGTTCACTAACACCAGGGGTTCACTAACACCAGGGGTTCACTAACACCAGGGGTTCACTAACACCAGGGGTTCACTAACACCAGGGGTTCACTAACACCAGGGGTTCACTAACACCAGGAAGTAATTAAGACCAGGGGTTCAGTAAGACCAGGGGTTCAGTAAGACCAGGGGTTCAGTAAAACCAGGATTCATTAAGGCCAGGAAGTCAGTATAACCAGGGAGTCAGTAAGACCAGGAAGTAATTAAGACCAGGGGTTCAGTAAGACCAGGGGTTCAGTAAAACAAGGGAGTCAGTAAGACCAGTGAGTCAGTAAGACCAGGAAGTAATTAAGACCAGGGGTTCAGTAAGACCAGGGGTTCAGTAAAACCAGGGAGTCAGTAAGACCATGGAGTCAGTAAGACCAGAGATTCAGTAAGACCAGGGAGTCAGTAAGACCAGGGGTTCAGTAAGACCAGGGAGTCAGTAAGACCAGGGGTTTAGTAAAACCAGGATTCAGTAAGACCAGGAAGTCAGTAAGACCAGGGAGTCAGTAAGACCAGGGAGTCAGTAAGACCAGGGAGTCAGTAAGACAAGGGAGTCAGTAAGACCAGGAGTTCAGTAAGACAAGGGGTTCAGTAAGACCAGGGGGTCAGTAAGACCAGAGGTTCAGTAAGACCAGGGAGTCAGTAAGACCAGGGGCTCAGTAAAACCAGGATTCAGTTAGACGAGGAAGTCAGTAAGACCAGGGAGTCAGTAAGACCAGGGAGTCAGTAAGACCAGGGTTTCAGTAAGACCAGGGAGTCAGTAAAACCAGGGAGTCAGTAAGACCAGGGGTTCAGTAAGACCAGAGGGTCAGTAAGACCAGGAAGTAATTAAGACCAGGGGTTCAGTAAGACCAGAGGTTCAGTAAGACCAGGGGTTCAGTAAAACCAGGATTCAGTAAGACCAGGAAGTCAGTAAGACCAGGGAGTCAGTAATACCAGGAAGTAATTAAGGCCAGGGGTTCAGTAAGACCAGGGGTTTAGTAAGACCAGGGGATCAGTAAGACCAGGGAGTCAGTAGGACCAGAGAGTCAGTAAGACCAGGGAGTCAGTAAGACCAGGGGGTCAGTAAGACCAGGGAGTCAGTAAGACCAGGGAGTCAGTAAGACCAGGGAGTCAGTAAGACCAGGGGGTCAGTAAGACCAGAGAGTCAGTAAAACCAGAGAGTCAGTAAGATCAGGGAGTCAGTAAGACCAGGGAGTCAGTAAGACCAGGGAGTCAGTAAGACCAGGGAGTCTGTAAGACCAGGGAGTCAGTAAGACCAGAGAGTCAATAAGACCAGAGAGTCAGTAAGACCAGAGAGTCAGTAAGACCCGAGAGTCAATAAGACCAGAGAGTCAGTAAGACCAGGGGTCAGTAAGGCCAGGAAGTCAGTAAGACCAGAGAGTCAGTAAGACCAGGAGTTCAGAAAGACCAGGGGGTCACTAAGACCAGGGGTTCAGTATGACCAGGGGGTCAGTAAGACCAGGGGGTCAGTAAGACCAGGGGTTCAGTATGACCAGGGGGTCAGTAAGACCAGGGAGTCAGTAAGACCAGGAGTTCAGAAAGACCAGGGGGTCACTAAGACCAGGGGTTCAGTATGACCAGGGGTTCAGTAAGACCAGTGGGTCACTAAGACCAGGGGTTCAGTATGACCAGGGGACCAGTAAGACAAGGGACTCAGTAAGACCAGGAAGTCAGTAAGAGCAGGAAGTCAGTAAGACCAGAGGGTCAATATTCCCCACAAACATGACATGAAGACAGTTATATGATTTGTCCTGACAGTCCACTGACATGATGTGTACGTGGGTGAGAGAGAGAGGGGTTGCAAGATTCTGTACGATTCACAAGTACGCTCACACCTTGAGTATGCTCCTCTTTCTTGGTTTGCCTCCCCCCCCCACCTCTCATCTGCGACTGCTTGACAGAGTACATCAATCACCAGCTGAGAGTTATATCAGCTTGGGGAAATAGATGGCAAGTAACATTTGTACCTGAGAAAACGCAAATGATGATCGTCTCTAGGCACCATGATGGTAATGGTGGTGCAGTAGTAAGGATGAATGGGAGGATGTTGGCACCTGGAGAAAAGGTAGATATCCTTGGGGTGAAATTTGACTCCAAACTAACCATGAAGAACCATGTTGTAAATCTTGCAAACAAGGCAGCCAGGAAGCTTACAGCACTTCGCCGTATCTCGCATCTGCTTGACAGTAGGGGATGCAAGATTCTGTACGAGGCACAAGTACGCTCACACCTTGAGTATGCTCCACTTTCTTGGTTTGCCTGCCCCCCCCTCTCATCTGCGAGTGCTTGACAGAGTAGAGAACAGAGCAAGACGTCTCATCTCTCGCCTGGACCCATACTGGATAGATCTGTCATTTCAGCAGAGCCTTCAACACAGGAGGGATTTGGGTGGCCTCACTGTTATGTACAAGGCCAATATTGTCAAAGTACCACACTTGGATCCACTTCGAGGACAGCGTGAAACAAGCTTTTATGCCACAAGATGGGCAGAAAGCAGCAACTTCACTCTGGCTGTACCCTTCTCCAGAACATTACTCCATCTGAGATCATACATACCCAGGATGACTCGAGTATGGAACACATTCGTACAGCATTATGATGTCAACGAGATAAAGTCAGTTGATCTAATGAAAATGCTGGCCCACAGATGGCTCCAACTTCATCCTGTTTCCTACTTGTATGTCTCATAACAATAAAAATGCTTTCAAATGAGCTGATGTAGATAACAGCTCTTAGCTTGCCAATAAAGTTAGGAATCCCTAACCTGTAAATAGCTTGTCACTAAAGCTAGGGATCCTTAACCTTGTCAAACCCTGTGTAAAGAGAGAGAGAGAGAGAGAGAGAGAGAGAGAGAGAGAGAGAGAGAGAGAGAGAGAGAGAGAGAGAGAGAGAGAGAGAGAGAGAGAGAGAGAGAGAGAGAGAGAGAGAGAGAGAGAGAGAGAGAGAGAGAGAGAGAGAGAGAGAGAGAGACTTGATGGTGTGATCCATCCACATTAAGAGAGTCCCAGTGTGAAACAGACGAGGTGGCGGCGCCTGGCTGCTGCTGCTGTCTAGTGACCAGTACAGTGGTAGACGACAGCCAGTGAAGTAGCCTGGGTGGTAGATAGCTAGGGTGGGAGGTAGCCATGGAGGTAGCCAGGTTGGGAGGTAGTCAGATTGGGAGGCAGCCAGGAATGGGAGGTTGCTAGTGTGAGAGGTTGCCACGGTGGGAGGTCGCCAGGGTGGTAGGTAGCCAGGGTGGGAGGTTGCCATGGAGAGAGGTAGCCATGGTGGGAGGCAGCCAGGGCAGGAGGTAGCCAGGGTGGGAGGTAGCCAGGGTGGTAGGTAGCCAGGGTGGGAGGTTGCCATGGAGAGCGGTAGCCATGGTAGGGGGAAAGCCAGGGCGGGAGGTAGCCAGAGTGGGAGGTAGCCAGGGTGGTAGGTAGCCAGGGTGGGAGGTTGCCATGGAGAGAGGTAGCCATGGTGGGAGGCAGCCAGGGCGGAAGGTAGCCATTGAGGGAGGTAGCTAGGGTCCGAGGTAGCCAGCGTGGGAGGTAGACAGGGTGGGAGGTAGCCATTGAGAGAGGTAGCTAGGATCCGAGGTAGCCAGGGTGGGAGGTAGCTATGGAGTGAGGTATACAGGGTGGGAGGTAGTCAGGGTGGGAGGTAGCCAGGGTGGGAGGTAGCCAGGGTGGGAGGTAGCCAGGGTAGGAGGTTGCCATGGAGAGAGGTAGCCACTGTAGGAGGCAACCAGGGCGGGAGGTAGCCAGGGTGGGAGATAGCCAGAGTGGGAGGTAGCCAGGGTGGGAGGTTGTCATGGAGAGAGGTAGCCATGGTGGAAGGCAGCCAGGGCGGAAGGTAGCCACTGAGGTAGCTAGGGTCCGAGGTAGCCAGGGTGGGAGGTAGACAGGGTGGGAGGTAGTCATTGAGGGAGGTAGCTAGGGTCCGAGGTAGCCAGCGTGGGAGGTAGCTATGGAGTGAGGTATACAGGGTGGGAGGTAGTCAGGGTGGGAGGTAGCCAGAGTGGGAGGTAGCCAGGGTGGGAGGTTGTCATGGAGAGAGGTAGCCATGGTGGAAGGCAGCCAGGGCGGAAGGTAGCCACTGAGGGAGGTAGCTAGGGTCCGAGGTAGCCAGGGTGGGAGGTAGTCATTGAGGGAGGTAGCTAGGGTCCGATGTAGCCAGGGTGGGAGGTAGCCATGGAGTGAGGTATACAGGGTGGGAGGTAGCCAGGGTGGGAGGTACCCAGGGTGGGAGGTAGCCAGGGTGGTAGGTAGCCAGGGTAGGAAGTTGCCATGGAGAGAGGTAGCCACGGTAGGAGGCAACCAGGGCGGGAGGTAGCCAGGGTGGGAGATAGCCAGGGTAGTAGGTAGCTAGGGTGAGAGGTTGCCATGGAGAGAGGTAGCCATGGTGGGAGGCAGCAAGGGCGGGAGGTAGCCATTGAGGGAGGTAGCTAGGGTCCGAGGTAGCCAGGGTGGGAGGTAGCTATGGAGTGAGGTATACAGGGTGGGAGGTAGTCAGGGTGGGAGGTAGCCAAGGTGGGAGGTAGCCAGGGTGGGAGGTTGTCATGGAGAGAGGTAGCCATGGTGGAAGGCAGCCAGGGCGGAAGGTAGCCACTGAGGTAGCTAGGGTCCGAGGTAGCCAGGGTGGGAGGTAGACAGGGTGGGAGGTAGTCATTGAGGGAGGTAGCTAGGGTCCGATGTAGCCAGGGTGGGAGGTAGCCATGGAGTGAGGTATACAGGGTGGGAAATAGCCAGGGTGGGAGGTAGCCAGGGTGGGAGGTAGCCAGGGTAGGAGGTTGCCATGGAGAGAGGTAGCCACGGTAGGAGGCAACCAGGGCGGGAGGTAGCCAGGGTGGGAGATAGCCAGGGTAGTAGGTAGCTAGGGTGAGAGGTTGCCATGGAGAGAGGTAGCCATGTTGGGAGGCAGCAAGGGCGGGAGGTAGCCATTGAGGGAGGTAGCTAGGGTCCGAGGTAGCCAGGGTGGGAGGTAGCCAATGAGGGAGGTAGCTAGGGTCCGAGTTAGCCAGGGTGGGATGTAGCCATGGAGTGAGGTATGCAGGGTGGGAGGTAGCAAGGGTGGGAGGTAGCCAGGGTGGGAGGTAGCCAGGGTGGGATGTTGCCAGCGTGGGAGGTAACCAGGGTGAGAAGTAGCCATGAAAATAGTTAGCCAGGGTGGGAGATACCCATGGTGGGATGTAGACAGGGTGGGAGGTAGCCATGGAGTGAGGTATACAGGGTGGGAGGTAGCCAGGGTGGGAGGTAGCCAGGGTGGGATGTTGCCAGCGTGGGAGGTAACCAGGGTGAGAAGTAGCCATGGAAAAAGGTAGCCAGGGTGGGAGGTGGCCAAGGTGGGAGGTAGCCAGGGTGGGAGGTAGCCAGGGTGGGAGTTTGCCATGGAGAGAGGTAGCCATGGTGGAAGGCAGCCAGGACGGGAGGTAGCCATTGAGGGAGGTAGCTAGGGTCCGAGGTAGCCAGGGTGGGAGGTAGACAGGGTGGGAGGTACCCAGGGTGGGTGGTAGCCAGGGTGGGAGGTAGCCAGGGTGGGAGTTAGCCAGGGAGAGAGGAAGCCATGGTGGGAGGAAGCCAGGGCGGGAGGTAGCCAGGGTGGGAGGTAGCCAGGGTAGTAGGTAGCCAGGGTGAGAGGTTGCCATGGAGAGAGGTAGCCATGGTGGGAGGCAGCAAGGGCGGGAGGTAGCCATTGAGGGAGGTAGCTAGGGTCCGAGGTAGCCAGGGTGGGAGGTAGCCAGGGTGGGAGGTAGCCAGGGTGGAAGGTAGCCATTGAGGGAGGTAGCTAGGGTCCTAGTTAGCCAGGGTGGGAGGTAGCCATGGAGTGAGGTATACAGGGTGGGAGGTAGCCAGGGTGGGAGGTAGCCAGGGTGGGATGTTGCCAGCGTGGGAGGTAACCAGGGTGAGAAGTAGCCATGGAAAAAGATAGCCAGGGTGGGAGGTAGCCAAGGTGGGAGGTAGCCAGGGTGGGAGGTAGCCAGGGTGGGAGTTTACCATGGAGAGAGGTAGCCATGGTGGAAGGCAGCCAGAGCATGAGGTAGCCATTGAGGGAGGTAGCTAGGGTCCGAGGTAGCCAGGGTGGGAGGTAGACAGGGTGAGAGGTAGCCATTGAGGGAGGTAGCTAGGGTCCAATGTAGCCAGGGTGGGAGGTAGACAGGGTGAGAGGTAGCCATTGAGGGAGGTAGCTAGGGTCCGATGTAGCCAGGGTGGGAGGTAGCCATGGAGTGAGGTATACAGGGTGGGAGGTAGCCAGGGTGGGAGGTAGCCAGGGTGGGAGGTAGCCAGGGTGGGAGGTTGCCATGGAGAGAGGTAGCCATGGTAGGAGGCAGCCAGGGCGGGAGGTAGCCAGGGTGGGAGGTAGCCAGGGTAGTAGGTAGCCAGGGTGAGAGGTTGCCATGGAGAGAGGTAGCCATGGTGGGAGGCAGCAAGGGCGGGAGGTAGCCATTGAGGGAGGTAGCTAGGGTCCGAGGTAGCCAGGGTGGGAGGTAGCCAGGGTGGGAGGTAGCCAGGGTAGGAGGTAGCCAGGGTGCGAGGTTGCCATGGTGTGAGGAAGCCAGGGGGGGAGGTAGCCAGGGTGGGAGGTAGCCATTGAGGGAGGTAGCTAGGGTCCGAGTTAGCCAGGGTGGGTGGTCGCCATGGTGTGAGTTATCCTGGGTGGGAGGTAGCCAGGGTGGGAGGTAGCCAGGGTGGGATGTTGCCAGCGTGGGAGGTAACCAGGGTGAGAAGCAGCCATGGAAAAAGATAGCCAGGGTGGGAGATACCCAAGGTGGGATGTAGACAGGGTGGGAGGTAGCCATGGAGTGAGGTATCCAGGGTGGGAGGTAGCCAGGGTGGGAGGCAGCCAGGGTGGGAGATAGCCAGGGTGGGAGGTTGCCATGGAGAGAGGTAGCCATGGTAGGAGGCAGCCAGGGCGGGAGGTAGCCAGGGTGGGAGGTAGCCAGGGTGGTAGGAAGCCAGGGTGAGAGGTTGCGGTGGAGAGAGGTAGCCATGGTGGGAGGCAGCAAGGACGGGAGATAGCCATTGAGGGAGGTAGCTAGGGTCCGAGGTAGTCAGGGTGGGAGGTAACCAGGGTGGGAGGTAGCCATTGAGGGAGGTAGCTAGGGTCCGAGTTAGCCAGGGTGGGAGGTAGCCATGGAGTGAGGTATACAGGGTGGGAGGTAGCCAGGGAGGGAGGTAGCCAGGGTGGGATGTTGCCAGCGTGGGAGGTAACCAGGGTGAGAAGCAGCCATGGAAAAAGATAGCCAGGGTGGGAGATAGCCAGGGGGGGATGTAGACAGGGTGGGAGGTAGCCATGGAGTGAGGTATACAGGGTGGGAGGTAGCCAGGGTGGGAGATAGCCAGGGTGGGAGGTAGCCAGGGTGGGAGGTTGCCATGGAGAGAGGTAGCCATGGTAGGAGGCAGCCAGGGCGGGAGGTAGCCAGGGTGGGAGGTAGCCAGGGTGGTAGGAAGCCAGGGTGAGAGGTTGCCGTGGAGAGAGGTAGCCATGGTGGGAGACAGCAAGGGCGGGAGATAGCCATTGAGGGAGGTAGCTAGGGTCCGAGGTAGTCAGGGTGGGAGGTAACCAGGGTGGGAGGTAGCCATTGAGGGAGGTAGCTAGGGTCCGAGTTAGCCAGGGTGGGAGGTAGCCATGGAGTGAGGTATACAGGGTGGGAGGTAGCCAGGGAGGGAGGTAGCCAGGGTGGGAGGTAGCCAGGGTGGGATGTTGCCAGTGTGGGAGGTAACCAGGGTGAGAAGTAGCCATGGAAAAAGATAGCCAGGGTGGGAGGTAGCCAGGGTGGGATGTAGACAGGGTGGGAGGCAGCCATGGAGTGAGGTATACAGGGTGGGAGGT